>NC_091451.1:34297974-34508290 GCF_964237555.1 Oryctolagus cuniculus | reverse complement strand
TAACTGTAGAGTTGAGGCCATTTGCATTTCAAGGTAACTATTGATAAGTAACGACTTGGCCCTGCCATTTTCCCATAAATATTCCTGTTGTTTACTTTGTATTTCCTTTGTACTTTTACTGGGAGATTTTCTGCCTTCACCTTCTTTCTTAGTGATGACCATGTTTCTGTGTGTAGCACGTTCTTAAGCATCTTTTGTAAGACTGGATGAGTGGTGACAAATTCAATTTCTGTATGTTATGGAAGGTCTTCAGTTCACTTTCACTCATAAATGAGAGCTTTGCAGGGTACAGTATTCCGAGTTGACGGTTCTTTTCTCTTAAGACTTGGAATGTATCTCGCCATTTTCTCCTAGCCTGTAGGGTGTCTGATGAGAAGTCTGCTGTGAGTCTCATTGGAGATCCTGAGAAAGTAATCTAGCATTTTTCTCATCCACATTTTAGAATCTTTTCTTTATGTTTAACTGTGGAGAGTTTGACTACAATGTGTCATGGTGAAGATCTTTTCTGGTCATGTCTCTTAGGAGTTCTATGTGCTTCTTGTACTTGAACATCCCTTTCTTTCTCCAAATTAGGAAAGCTTTCTGTAATTATTTCGCTAAAAAGGCCTTCTAATCTATTCTCTTTCCACATCTTCAGGAACTCCTAAGACCCATATGTTGGGTCATTTGATAGTATTCCGTAAATATCCAGCACTGTTTTTTAATTTTATAATTTCTGCTTTTTTTTGGTCTAAAATTTCCAGAGATTTGTCTTCTAAGTCGGCTGTTCTTTCTTTTGCCTCATTGAGTCTGTTAAGGCTTTCCACCACATTTTTTATTTGATCTATTGAATTCTTCATTTCTAATATTTCATTATGGTATCTCTTTAAAATCAGTTTCTTGGGAAAAATGTTTATGTCATGTATAGATTTCTTTAATTGGTGGATTTGCTTCTAAATAATCCTGTGATCAATTTTTTGAATTCCATTTCCAGCATTTCTTCAATCTCTTCATTTTCATATTCTAGTACTGAAGTGTTGTGTGCCTCTGGAGGCCTCATGTTGTCTTCCTTATTCTTGCTTCTTGAATTCCTGCATTTATTTTTAGGCATTTCTGGAGATACTTTTTTCCCTCCTGTGATGGCTTTTATCTTTGAACTATACCTCTGTGAATTAGTGGAGTGTCTGCTCTTTCAGTGAATACCCTAAGGTGTGTGCTGGGTTGGCTGGGAGCTCTTTCAGTGCTCCAGGGTGAGGGGAGTGTCCAGGGTGACACCCAAATTGGGTGTGGTAAAGCTCCTTTTTTAATCAGTGGGGAGGTTTAATCTGCTATGTTAGCATAGTCTCACACTCACCTCCTCTCCTCCAAGGAGACTAATTCCTGGTTGCTAGCCCCAGTGAGTATAATATTCGTTCGCACTGCCACAAAACCATGCAAAGGATCCATGTAGTTCTTAGTGTGAGTGCAGATCCTGCAGCAATGACGCTCACCAGGAAATTGGGGAACCCTGGGCATGTGGAGCCATCCACAGTGCCTACCCAAAAAACCCAGCCATACCTGCACCCCTCCACATAGCCACGGTGGTTTTTTGTTGTTGTTGTTGTTGTTTTGCTTTGTTTTTAAAGATTTATTTATTTATTTGAAAGACAAAGTTGCAGAGAGAGAGAGAGAAAGAGTCTTCCATCCTCTGGTTCACTTCCCAGATGGCTGCAACAGCCAGAGATGCGCCGATCTGAAGCCAGGAACTTCTTCTGGGTCTCCCACATAGGTACAGGGGCCCAAACACATAGGCTATCTTCTGCTGCTTTCCCAGGCCATAGCAGAGATCTGGATCAGAAGTGGAGCAGCCGGGACTCGAACCAGTGCCCATATGAGATGCTGGCACTGCAGGTGGTGGCTTTACCCATTACGCCACAGTGCCACCCTGTCACAGTGTTTTTATAGTCCTAGCACACAAGACTTCCACAGTCACAAGCACCTAGCCCCCTGTCAATTCGCCCAGCGAGATTCGGGCATCTCCTCTCAGCTAGTTGTTGGGCGCACTGACACAAACTGGCACAGCTGTTATGTGTGTCCAAAATGGTGCCTGCCCTCTCTTGGCTAGTTACAGGATGCTGATGTCAGGTAGTTGGGGAGAGAGAAACATGTCCCATTTTTTTTCTTCTAGGTTGGCACTCACCCCTCACAGGATTCCAAGCTGGACACATGCCAGGCTCTTCTCACAGCTTCATTGCCAGAGGCTTGGATTGCTGCAGTCTGGTCTCACCTCACTCTCCAAACCTGGTGCTGAGGCTCTTTCCTGCTAAGGTCCTGAGTTGTGTGCATCCACAGTCTCTCTAATTTACATGGAGTTTCCTCTGCCTTTTTCTCCCTAACTCTTCCCTGAGATTGCGTACACTCCACGTTTTTGACTATCTTCCCTTGAGTAGAGCAGTAAGCTTCTTCCCTATTCCGCCATCTTGGTCTCTCCTGTTTTTTTAATAGTATACTGATATTTGAAGGCTAATAGAAATGACTCAGTAGTGAGGAAGCAATAATTCCAGAAAGTGTATTTTTAGCTGTAAAGTATTTGGAAGTAAGAATTTAAGGGGTAGAGCTATTTCTTCCATTTTACAAGAGGGCAGTCAAGTCTCCCAATACAGTTTCAGCAAGGTTAGTGAATTTGGTGGGGATGAAGTCTCTCTTTTAAATCCCTCTATGTTATTCAGATGTTAATTACAAGGCAGGCTTCTCAGCTGCAGTGTGGGTTGATGGTGAAGGACTCTGAGAGAATTTGGAGGTTGAGAGAAGGAATGCATATTTATCAGCTGAGTGTTTGGGTTGTGTAATAATGTAAAATGTTCATTTGAAATGTGTGATAAATGTAAAGAAACACTTATTAACATAATTGTGTGTAACAAGGGACATATACAAAGATGAAGATAGTCTCCTTTATGTACTTTTAATGTGTTACTACCTTAGTCATGATAAATTTAGATATTAAGTACTTGAAACAACTTAATGTGTAATTGTGGGACTAGATGCCAATATTCATACCTAATTAATTCCCATTACTCAGCAGTATTAATAGAAAAAAGAACATTAAAAAAGAATCCATTCTTTCCATATATTTCAAATGATGGTGTCACAATATGGGTGGGTAATTATCTTGTTAAGTGTTTTAGAATAGGAATACTTCTATCATCTCTCCCACACTAATACCTAAGTGTTGTTGAGTTCCACTATATGTTCAGCAATATACTAGGTATTATGTAGATAAAACTTAACTATAAGGTATTAAGAATACCTGAAAAACATTCATGCTTTCATTCTCATTAAGAAAATTGGAGCTGTCAGAAGAGAACTTTGATTCCACCCCACCATTAGCAATACATCCAGCTCTTTCTCCTGTTAACTCCTCCACCTGCACACAAGATCCACTCTTTTTTTGTCTAGTGCTGAAATTCTTGCCTTCACCTGCACCAGTATTTTGCTCTGTATTGGATGATTCCTGTAGGCATTTAGAATATGCACAAAAAAAGATCTTTTCAACAAATGATGTTAGAAACAACTAAATATCCATAAAACTACCAGTATACAAATTTTGACTGAAATTGGGTCATATATCTTAAATGAGAGAACTAAAGCTATAAAGTTTCTAGAAAAAATTAGGAAATAGGATACAAAAATCATTACTTATGAAAAGTAAAAATTTGAGGCCGGTGCTATGATGTAGTGGGTAAAGCCACCGCTTGCAGAGCCAACATCCCATAGAGGCACTGTTTCGAGTCCGGCTGCTCCACTTCCAGTCCAGTTCTCTGCTATGACCTGGGAAAGAGTAGAAGATGGCCCAAGTCCTTGGGCCCCTGCATCCACTTGGGAGACCCAGAAGAAGCTCCTGGCTCCTGGCTTCGGATTGGCGCAGCTCCGGCCATTGCGGCCAATCAGGGAGTGATGGAAGACCTCTCTCTCTCTCCCTGCCTCTCTTCTATGTGTTACTCTGACTTTCAAATAAATAAATCTTTAACAAAAAAAGTAAAAATTGTAAATTGAGCTTCATTAAACTAACTCCAGATTTCAAGGTAACTGAAGATAGTGGCAGGTATATAGTAAGTAATAAAGCAAGATCTCTTTATGACCCTAAACTTTCAATGCAAACCATAGCCACAGCATCATTAAGAATACCACAACTGCAAAATAACTGTAAGTAAAAAGAAAATTCCATCTGCAGCTTCTCAAGCTCTTTTCCCCTCTTGTGTTGCTAAGCTTTGTAGGGAGCAACAAACCTAAAAGTGTGTTAAATGGATAAAGACAAAAAAACTATACAAAATGCTATAATTCATAAAAGTAATTCATAAAATTATTTCTCACAGGGCCAGAAATTCTGAAATGTATTGTGTATACGCAAGTATAAATATAAAGACTTATTTGTTTATTTGAAAGGCAGAGTTACAGAAAGGCAGAGGCAGGGCCGGCGCCGCGGCTCACTAGGCTAATCCTCCACCTAGCGGCGCCGGCACACCGGGTTCTAGTCCCGGTCGGGGTGCTGGATTCTGTCCCGGTTGTCCCTCTTCCAGGCCAGCTCTCTGCTGTGGCCAGGGAGTGCAGTGGAGGATGGCCCAAGTGCTTGGGCCCTGCACCCCATGGGAGACCAGGAAAAAGCACCTGGCTCCTGGCTCCTGCCATCGGATCAGCGCGGTGCGCCGGCCGCAGCGCGCCGGCCGCGGTGGCCATTGGAGGGTGAACCAACGGCAAAGGAAGACCTTTCTCTCTGTCTCTCTCTCTCTCACTGTCCACTCTGCCTGTCAAAAAATTAAAAAAAAAAAAAAAAAGAGAGGCAGAGAGAGAGAGAGAGAGGTTCTCCATCTGCTGGTTCACTGCCCAGATGGCCACAACGGCCAGAGCTGGACTGATCCGACAAAGTCAGGAGCTAGGAGCTTCTTCTGGGTCTCCCATGCGGGTACAGGGATCCAAGGACTTGGACCATCTTCTACTGCTATCTCAGGGCATAGCAGAGAGCTAGATGGGAAGAGGAGCAGCTGGGACTAGAACCAGTGCCCATATGGGATGCTGACACTTCAGGCCAGGACTTTAATCAGCTGCACCACAGTGCTGGCCCCAAGGGAACCCCTTATTCTGACAAGGGCCATTTGGATATGTATAACATCATTTGCAGTCTGCAGAAAATTGTCAAAAATTAGCCTGCTATAGATTTGTTGAGTTTTGAGTCCTGCCTACAGATACCTTGGCATGGTGAGACCAAATGATTTCATGGCCCTCAGACTGAACATTCTTCACCTCTGCCATAAAGTGAAATAAACGTTAGCAACCAGAAGAACACAGCCCAAATTGAGTCTGCCACCTATTTTTGTAAATAGTTTAATTGAAAAGCAGACATGACTATTTGTTTACATCAGTATTCAGCAATCTTTTCTTAATTATTATCCTCCCAAGAAGCCCTTTTAGACTTTTTTTTTCCTGTATATGCCTTCATCCGCTGTAAAAATCTAATACCACAAATATATATCAGTTCACTTGCCTTGTGTGTATCTTTGCTTTATATAGTAAAAGGCTAAGACCTCCATGCATGTAAGAGCCTATGTGTGCCCCTTTGGAGATGGTGTTACTCCCAGTGAGATGTATGTTATCTGTGGCTGATTGGGTGTTACACCAGCCAGGTTGAGTAGTTGTGACAGAAACTGGATGGCCTGCAAAAAAATATTTGCTGTCTGGCCCTTTACAGAAAAAATATTTCTTTTTGGAATAAAATATCTAGGAGTTGAAACTGATATAAACAAATGACAAGTTAAATTAATAATAAATAAGGCAGAAAATATAGTTCTTCCTCATAGTAGAATTCTTATTAATAAAAGTAGAAGAAAATAGAGAAGTAAGAGGACCATATAAGGCACATACCACAGTAGTAAATGTTTTGGATGAGATCCACCAATAGATGCTAAAATTAGTGGATGACAGTTGAGGAGAAACAGGGTATTTCAAAATGAGATGATGTTTTTTTCTGTTCTTTACATTTTTAAAAATTTGAGAGCTCCCATCTGTGGGACTCCCCAAACTCCTGCAATGGTTACCAGGATCTGAGAACTCAATAGAAGTCTCCCACATGGGTATCAGGAACCCACCTACTTCAGCCATTGCTACTGTTTGCCAGAACTCTGATGAGGGAAAGCATCTTTTTTTTTTTTTTTTTTTTTTTTTTTTTTTTTTTTTTAATTTTTGACAGGCAGAGTGGACAGTGAGAGAGAGAGACAGAGAGAAAGGTCTTCCTTTTTGCCGTTGGTTCACCCTCCAATGGCTGCCGCGGCTGGCGCGCTGCGGCCAGCGCACCACGCTGATCCGAAGGTAGGAGCCAGGTGCTTCTCCTGGTCTCCCATGGGGTGCAGGACCCAAGCACTTGGGCCATCCTCCACTGCACTCCCGGGCCACAGCAGAGAGCTGGCCTGGAAGAGGGGCAACCAGGACAGAATCTGGCACCCCAACTGGGACTAGAACCCGGTGTGCCAGTGCCACAAGGTTGAGGATTAGCCTATTGAGCCGCGGTGCCGGCTAGGGGAAAGCAGCTTAACAGCTAAGCTAAATGCCTGCTCTGAGAAATAACGATTTTCGTGATTTCAAACTATGTCCCCTAAAAATTTTATTGACTTTAAGAGAAGCTTTGTAGTAATTTTACAATGGCAGGCATCAATTTAACCAGGCTATGAAGGTAAACATCATTGGGATACATATTGACACCTTGAATCCTTTGATATGATATGCTAAGAATACCAAGAATATTTTTGTGATATTCTTGACAAAATACATAACCTCATTCTAATCATGAGAAAACATAACAATGCCAGATTGAGAAACATCCTCTAAAATAACTGCTTAGTACTCCACAAACGTGTCAAGATCATGAAAGACAGAAGTCTCAAGAACTGGTAAAGAGACTGCAAGGTGCTAAGGAAAAATAATAGCTAAGTGCAGTATAGAATACTGGATAAGATCTTGGAACAGAAAAAAAATTGGTGGAGGGACTGGGGCTGTAGCACAGTGGATTAAAGCTGCCACCTGCAGTGCCAGCATCCCATATGGAACCGGTTCAAGTCCTGGCTGCTCCACTTCTGATCCAGCTCTCTGCTATGGTCTGGGAAATCAGAAGATGGCCCAGGTCCTTGGGCCCCTACATATGAGTTGGGATACCTGGAGGAAGCTCTTGGCTCCTGGCTTCAGATTAGCACAGCTCTGGCTGTTGCAGCCATCTGGGGAGTGAACCAGCGAATGGAAGACCTCTCTCTCTCTCTCTCTCTCTCTCTGGCTCTACCTCTCTGTGTAACTGTGTCTTTCAAATAAGTAAAATAAATCTTTCAAAAAAAATTAGTGGAAAAATCAATGCTATTATACAAAAGTTACTTTGTCTGGATCCTTGTATTATGGTTATGTAAAATGTTTATTTTTGGCAAGGGGGGATGAAAGATATAATAAAACTGTACTATTTTTATAACTTTATAAGTATAAAATTAGTTCACAATAAAATGTGTCTTAAAAATATTAAAATCTTTTGCTATTTCAGAGATACCATTAAGAAAATGAAAAGGCAGTCCACAAACTGAAGACATGTATGCAAATAATATATTTGAGGAAAGAATTGTAGTGAGAATGTATCAAGAATCTTAAAATGCAATAATAACATGACAAATGACCAATTTAAAAATGGGCAAAACGAGAGCAGGCATTTAAAGCATCTATTAAGATGTCCCTTGGAATGCCTGCATATTTTTAGGGGTGCCTGAGTTCAAGTCATCAGTCCAGTGCTGACTTCAGCTTCCTGCTGGTATGCATTGTGGGAGACAGTAGGTGTTACTCTAGTGGTTAGGTCCCTGTCATCTGCCTGGAAGATCAGATTGGATTCCTGGCTGTTGCAGGTATTTGGGCAATGAACCAGCAGATGGGATCTGTCTGTCCGTCTATCTGTCTCATGAATATATAAATTAACATTTTTTAAAATAGGCAAAATGATTTTTGCCCAGAGACAGATCTGTTGTGGAAAGTACATGATATTGTGTTAGGGATCATATCCTGGACTTCTAGCCTGTTAACAATGAAAAGGGGCCATTGGGAGATGAAGAGTGGGAGTTACAGAGGGCATGATGCTCAAGAAGTGGATATTATGAGGCTATATTTGATGTCCCTGACTCACTCTTGTGCTGTATATACATGAAACCATCTGGAAAGAGTGTATCAAAGCCTTGAGAATTGACCGTTAATCATCCAAATTTCAGATTTGTCTATGATATGTACCAACACTGAGAAAGCTTTAAAAATTGAATTGTGTTTGGAACCACAGGAGGAGGCTTGGGACATATGCCCTGAACCTAATTAGATGCTTGCCCTCTGAAACAACCAAAAATATGAATATTCTCTAGAAGATTTTTGAATAAGACCCAGAGTTTATCATATAAAGCATTAGGGAAATCTCAGCAATTTAGAAAAGACAACCGTTGTCAGCACAAAGATGACTCAGATGTTAGATTTATGAGAGAATTTAAGGCATTTGTTAGAGGTGTAATCATTGATATAAATGAAGAGACACTCTTCAGTCAAGTGAGATATTAGAAATTCTTAAAGAAAGTAGAAGCAGTAGACAGATGTAATATTTACAACTGAAAAATTCAAGAATGGATATAAAGACTCCTTTAGGGGACACAGTGTCTGAATCTGTGTGGTAACAGATTGGCCCTAAAGATATCCACACTTGAATCCTTGGATCCTGTGAATTTGGTATGTTAAGCATGGCAAAAGTGTCTTGTAGATAAAATTAAGGTTTGGATGTTAGGATAGGGAAACTATCTTGAATTATCCTATCTTAATTATCCAAATGCTCTCAGTCTAGTCATGTGAGCTCTTATAAGCACAGAACATTCTCCAGCTGCAATGAGAAGATATGCAGCCGAAGTCAGAAACATTCCACACTTGAGTGACTCAGAGTGCCATCGCTGATTTAAGCTGGAGGTGGCCTGAAAGAGCTAAGACGTTCCCTACTAGGTCGGCGCCGCAGCTCAATAGAGTAATCCTCTGCCTGCAGTGCTGGCACACCGGGTTCTAGTCCCGGTCGGGGCGCCGGATTCTGTCCCGGTTGCCCCTCTTCCAGGCCAGCTCTCTGCTGTGGCCCGGGAGTGCAGTGGAGGATGGCCCAAGTGCTTGGGTCCTGCACCCCATGGGAGACCAGGAGAAGCACCTGGCTCCTGGCTTCGGATCAGCGCGATGCGCAGGCCGCAGCGCGCCAGCTGCGGAGGCCATTGGAGGGTGAACCAACGGCAAAAAGGAAGACCTTTCTCTCTGTCTCTCTCTCTCACTGTCCACTCTGCCTGTCAAAAAAAAAAAAAAAAGTTCCCTGCTGACAGCTAATGCAGGAGTGAAGATTTTAGTCTTCAACCACAAGGAACTGGATTTGCTAACATTCTGAATGAACTTGGAAGCTGATTCATTTACAGACACTCCAGAAGGAATAGATCTGTGTTTACATCTTGATTTTGGACTTGTGAGACTATAAGCAGAGGACAGAGCTGAGACACACTGTAACCAGATTGTCATCCCTGCATAACTGTGAAGTAATAAAGTTGAACCTTTTTTTTTTTTAAAGATTTATTTATTTGAAAGGCAGAGTTACAGAGAGAGAGGGAGAGACAGAGAAGAGATCTATCTGCTGGTTCACTCCTCAGATGGCTGCAACAGGCTAGGCTGGGCTGGGCCAAGCCAGAGCCAGGAGCCAGGAGCTTCCTCCAGGTCTCCCACATGGGTGGCAGGGGCTCAAGCACTTGGACCATCTTCCACTTTTCCCATGCACATTAGCAGAGAGCTGGATTGGAAGTGGAGCAGCCAGGACTTGAACCTGTGGAAAGTACATGATATTGTGTGAGGGATCATTTCCTAGACTTCTAGCCCTATTAACAATGAAAAGTGGCCATTGGGAGATGGAGAGTGGGAGTTACAGAGGGCATGATGCTCAAGAAGTGGATATTATGAGGCTATATTTGATGTCCCTGACTCACTCTTGTGTTGTATATACATGAAACCATCTGGAAAGAGTGTATCAAAGCCTTGAGAACTGACCTTTAATTTCAGATACCAGTGCTTCAGGCAGTGGCTTAACCCTCTGTGTCACAGCAGTAGGCCCAGTTGTGCTAAATTTGTGGTAATTTGTTACATCAGCATAGAAAAAATAATATAGTGTGGGGGTATGTTTTACCTTCCTTACAAACTAATAAGTTAGACATTCATCATTTCTTGGTTGCTGAAAAATACATAAAATTTCTGGGTCAGAGACAACAGACTTTGTTACTTATGGCATGGAAAACAACATGGGCCATAACCACAAAATGCATATTTTTAAGAGTAACTGGAACATTTACCAATATAGGCTACACATTATTAAACCTCAACAAATTTAAAAGATGAAAAAAATATGTCCTCTGATTATAAGGGAATCAAAAGAAAATTCAATAACACAAAAGGGAAATTAGGAATTATTGTGAACTAGAAGATAATGAAAACTTAGGAAATTCAGCTAAAGCAAGGTTTTAAGGAAAATATATAGCATTAAATTCATATGTTTGAAGAAAGATCTCAGGTAAGTAATCCACAATCCTACCTTAAGAAATTAGAAAAAGAAGAGCAAACTAAACCCAAATACAAACAGAAAGGAGAAAATTATAAAGAGCTGAAATTAATGCAAACACCAAAACAGCAGAGAAAAATCAAAGCCAGTTCCTTTAAAAGATTGATTAAATTCACACATTTCTAGATAGATTGACCAAGAATAAAAGGAAGACAAGTTACCAGTATCCATCAGAATTTCACTGTTGACTCAAAGACATTAACAAGATAGGATAGTATAAACAGTTCTCTGTATGTACATTGGACAATTTAGATGAAAATCCTCAAACTCACCAAGAAGAAACTGATAACAGGAAGAGCCCTGTGTTTGTTCAAGTAATTGGATTTGTAGCTCCAGGTTCAGATTGTGAAGTAGTAAATTTTCTCTATTTCTGGATAATGATTGTCTGCATTATAAATTGAGTCTACAAAAAAAAAAAAAAACCTCACACAAAATAACTCCTCCAATTGTGTGAATTATCAGGGTTATAGGATACAGGATCAACATGCGCAGATCAGTTTATTCAAGACCTGTGCATTGAACAGTTGAAAACTGAAATTTTAAAACAATGCCATTTGCAATAACTCTAAAACATATTTTGCAAACTATGTAGGGTCCATACACTTAAGTCTGTAAAATGAAGCTAAAAAAAAAACACATTAAAAAAGACTTTAAAAATGGAGAGACATACTATGTTCATTGGAACATTCAATATTGTTAAGATAACATTCTCTAACATGATTTATAGATTTAACGCAATCCTGATTTCAATCACTGCAGGATACTTAGGATGAGTGGTTAATTCTGAATTTGTGGGAAAGATGAAGTAATGTGAAGAGCTAAAACAATTTAGAAAAATTACAAAGAGGACTTGCATTACTTAATTTAAAGTTAATTTAAAGTAGTAATCAAGCAGTGTGATATTGGTGAAAGATAAATACATAGGTCAATAGAACAAAATATAGAGTACAGTGTTACAAGTTAATATATATGATTAATTTTTGATAAAGGTGCATAATTCAATGAAGAAAAGGTAGTCTTTTCTTTCTTTCTTTCTTTTTTTTTTTTTTTTTTTTGACAGGCAGAGTGGACAGTGAGACAGAGAGACAGAGAGAAAGGTCTTCCTTTGCCGTTGGTTCACCCTCCAATGGCCACTGCGGCCGGCGCACCACGCTGATCTGAAGGCAGGAGCCAGGTGCTTATCCTCGTCTCCCGTGGGGTGCAGGGCCCAAGTATTTGGGCTGTCCTCCACTGAACTCCCTGGCCACAGCAGAGGGCTGGCCTGGAAGAGGGGCAACCAGGACAGAATCCAGTGCCCCGACCGGGACTAGAACCCGGTGTGCCGGCACCGCAAGGCGGAGGATTAGCCTAGTGAGCGCGGCGCCAGAAAGGTAGTCTTTTCAACAAAAGTGCAGGAACAAGTTAACATCCATAGAGAGGGGAAATGAACCTCAATTTATATTGTATCTTATATAAAATCTACAGTCGAGCATAGATTTAAATGTAAAGTATAAAACTATAAAACTTTTAGAAGTAAACATTTACTTTGGTTAAACAAAAGGATATCCATAAAGCAAAAAATTAATGTACTGATTTTGTATAAAAAGTTTCCTTTGTGAAAGAAAATGAAAATCTACATTGTGAGAGAAAATACTTGCAAATCACATATTAGACAAAGGCAGTTGTATTGAGAATATATGAAATACTTTTAAAATTCAAAAATATGACAGCCCGATTAAATGTGTCTAGAAGACTTGAGCAGATTACAAGAAACATATCTCAGTGTCATTAATCATCAGGGAGTCAAACTAACAAGATTGGTAATAGCAAATATTAGTGAGAATGTGGAACAACTAAAACTTTCATACATTGCTGGTGGGAGTGTAACATGGTAAAACCATGTAGGGAATTGGCAGTTTTGGGTGTTGGCATTGTGATGCAGTGAGTTAAGCAGCTGCCTGTAAGATACTGTATCCCACATGAGCACTGGTTCAAGTCCTGGTTGCTCCACTCTGATTGAGCTCCATGCTAAAGGCCTGGGAAAGCAAAGCAGTGAAAGATGGCCCAGGTGCTTGTGTACCTGCCAATCACCAAACCTGGATGGAGTTCAGGCTCCTTGCTTCAGCCTGCCAGCCTTGGCCCTTGCAGCTGTCTGGGGAGTGAACCAGTGAATGGAAGATCTTTCTGTGTGTGTGTCTCCCTCTTTCTCTCTCTCTCTCTCTGTTAACTCAGCTTTTCAAATCTTTAAAAAAAAAAACCTGGCAGTTTTTTTTTAAAGCTTTTATATAATGAATGCAAATTTCATAGGTACAACTTTAGGAATATAGTGGTTCTTTGCCCCATCCCCACTCCCATCCCACCTCCTACTCCCTCTCCCATCCCATTCTTTATTAAGATTCATTTTTAATTAACTTTATGTACAGAAGACCAACTCTATACTAAGTAAAGATTTCCAGTTTGCACTCACACACATACACACATACATACACACAGTGTATAAAGTACTGCTTGAGAACAAGTTTTGCAGTTAATTTTCATAGTACAACTCATTGAGGACAGAGGTCCCACATGGGGAGTAGTGCACAGTAATATCTGCTGTTAATTTAACAATTAACACTCTTATTTATGATGTCAGTGATCACCCAAGACTCTCGTCATGAACTATGGAAGCCTTTTGTGACCACAAACTATCAGTATTTAGACAGGGCCATATGCAAAGTGGAAGTTCTCTCCTCCCTTCAGAGAAAAGTACATCCTTTTTTTTTTTTTTTTAAAGATTTATTTATTTATTTGAAAGAGTCACACAGAGAGAAGAGAGGCAGAGAGAGAGAGAGAGAGAGAGAAGTCTTCCATCTGCTGGTTCACTCCCCAACTGGCTGCGACGACCGGCGCTGCGCTAATCCAAAGCCAGGAGCCAGGAGCTTCTTCCAGGTGTCTCACGTGGGTTCAGGGGCCCAAGGACTTGGGCCATCTTCTGCTTTCCCAGGCCATAGCAGAGAGCTGGATCAGAAGAGGAGCAGCCGGGACTAGAACCAGCGCCCATATGGGATGCCAGTGCTTCAGGCCAGGGCGTTAACCTGCTGTGCCACAGCGCTGGCCCCTGTACATCCTTCTTTAATGGCCCCTTCTTTCCCCTGGTTTCTCACAGAGATCTTTCATGTAGAATATTTTGGGCCAGGAAGTTTTGTTTTTGTTTTTGTTTTTGTTTTTGTTTTTTACACACATTTAAGCAATCACCTTTCCTCTCTCTCTCTCTTCTTTACAAAAAAAAAATTTTTTTTCTTTATTTTCTTGAAAGAGTTACACAGAGAGAGAAGGAGAGGCAGAGAGAGAGGTCTTCCATCAGCTGGTTCACTCCCCAGTTGGCTGCAATGGCCAGAGCTGTGCTGATCTGAAGTCAGGGGCCAGGAGCTTCCTCTGGGTCCCCCATGCAGGTGCAGGGGCCCAAGGACTTAGGCCATCTTCCACTGTTTTCCCAGGCCATAGCAGAGAGCTGGATTGGAAGTGGAACAGCTGGGACTCAAACCCTAGCCCATATGGGATGCCGGCACTGCAGGCGGTGGCTTCACCTGCTACGCTACCGCACCGGCCTGACCTATCCTTTTTCTTTAATGTGACTTTGAATTGCTTTATTCTGTTGTATATAGATATCATAGTTAAACTATGGAAACTTTTTGTATTTTTATTTCTCATTTTCCATGTTTAGGGAAATTTCCCCTAAATTAATAGTATATATATGTCCTTTTTAAAGATGAGCAAACAAGATTGAGATAATTTGCTGAGAAACCCTTGAAGAGCAGTTAGTTTTGAATTTAGGGTTTTTTTTTCTCCTTCGGTTCAAAATATATATACAAGGCAATGTCACTATTTTTCAACTTTTTTTTTACTATTGCGATACAATTTGCATAACATAAAATTCACACTTTAAAGTGTGGTTCACCATTAAATCATTGTGCACACACACAGTGCTGTGGTACTTTGCATTATCACTGAGATGTGCATCTATTACCTCTATCTAATTAGAAAATTTTCCTCACCCCTAAAATTCCTGTGCTTATTACCAATTCACCATTATCCTCTCCCTCCAGCTTCTGGAAACTTCTAATCTTTCTTTATAGATTTGCTTATTCTAGACATTTCATATAAATGGATTCTTATAATATGTTACCATTATATGTTTGCTTTCTTCCATTTGTGTAATGTTTTCAAGGTTCATCCACATTGTAGTATGTATCAGTACTTTATTTCTTTTTATTCTCAAATAATATTCCTTTATATGGGTACTATATTTAATCTATCCATTCTTCAGTTTATGAACATTTGGAATGTTTCCCCCTTTTGGCTGTGGTGAATAATGCTATTATGAACATTGTGTACAAGGTTTGTGTGTACATAAATATTTTCATCCTTTTGGAGGATATATCTAAAAATAGAATTGCTAAATCTTGGGGTAACTTTAGCCTTTTAAGGAGCTGCCAGGCTATTTTTCAAAGTAGTCACATCATTTTACATCCCACTAGTAATATATGGGAGTTCCATTTTTTCTGAATACTTGTCAATAGTTGATATTTTAGTTTTTTTCCAATCATAGAAGTAATTTATCATTATTTTTATTTTAATTTGTATTTCCCTAATGATTACTAGTGATGTTGAGCATCTTTTCGTTGTGTTCATTGTAGAACTTGAGAAAATATCTGTTTACATTATTTGTTCACTTTAAGAATTGTGGGGATTTTTCAAGGATGGGGGTGGAGAGAAAGAAAAACAGGGATCTTCCAGCTGCTGGTTCACTCTCCAAATGCCTGCCACATTTGTGGCTGGGCCAGGCCACCCTGGCTAATCCAGCATCCAGGAACTCAGTCTGGATCTCTCATGTGGATGAAAAAGACTCAGCTCCTGGAGACATCATCTGCTACATTCCAGGGTGTTCATTAGCAGGACGCTGGAATCGGGGTCCGAAGCTGTCTTTCCATGGGGTTTTAAAGTTTCTGTGTGCAAGTCATACTTTGTGGGGCCAGTGCTGTGGCACAGGGGGTTAACACCCTGGCCTGAGGCACCGGCATCCCATATGGGTGCCAGTTCGAGACCCGGTTGCTCCACTTAAAATCCGGCTCTCGGCTGTGGCCTGGGAAGGCAGTGGAGGATGTCCAAGGATGTTTTCTGCCTTTTGTTGTGGTACAGAGACTATTACCAACTGGTAGTTCTTCTTTTTCAAGACTGGTAGTTTACTTTGTGTTAATTATAGTTGACCCTTCAGTTTGTTAAAATTGGATTTTAGTTTAAGCACTAATGTTATAAAAAGAGTGCTACTAAGAGCTGTTTTTGGATGTTAAAATTTGGTCTGGCAGTACTGAAGAAGAATAGTTAAGTGGGAGAGAGGGCTTAAAAAACAGATGGCTGCAAAGTGAGAAAATGGCATGTGGGTGGGTTGCTGCTTATTTGTTACTATAGGGCAATTGATCCCTTTGGGACTTTTTTCTTGAGAAGTTTACATGTCCTATATTATGGGGAGTATGAAAGGTATAGTTGGTTTATAATTAACTGTTTTCACAGATATACTATTAAGGTAGGACCTCTTAGCATGGATTTTATAGAAATTATTTACTTTAAATCCATATTATTTAAAATTGATAAGTATAATGTTCATTCATATATATATATAAATGTTATGAATACCAAATAATATAAAAGCCCTATAAGCAATTTTTAAGTCTTATTATTTGTTTTCTTTTGCAGCCTTGCATTGCATCCTGAACGAGTATTGGTAGCAACAGGGCAAGTTGGGAAAGAGCCTTATATCTGTGTTTGGGATTCATATACCGTGCAGACCATATCAGTTCTAAAGGATGTTCATACGCATGGTATAGCCTGCTTAGCATTTGACTTAGATGGACAGGTATGTGATCATTTTCTTGTTCTGAATTATGTTTTGAAAATGTACTATAAGAAATTATTGTAAATCTATAATAAATTGGAAAGAAGTTGATGTATTTATCCAGCAGTGAAGGTGGCTAGATAGAGTGGGTGGTTGATTCATATAAGAAAAAGGACAACAGGAATTTTTATTGCATCATATTAAGATACTTTGAAAACCAAAGAAATTCTGATGCACTTACGTATTACCTGCTTGTAATTATATATAATTTTACGTATAATCCTTTTCCACCTGGGGTATTTTGATAGGACAGATAGAAAATGTCTTAGGAAAATTGTTTTTCTAAGGAGAGCTGTATATATTTTAATTTTCAGTTTATTTAAAGATTATCAGTTAAAATTATATTTTAATGGAAAGGATTAAATAATTCCTGTGAATTGTTTTCACACAAAATCAAAGGATATATATATATATATAATTAATCAGTTCACTGACTAGTCAGTTTCCAAATTATCATCTAGTTCTAGTCATTGCTTTTTAAGATGTAAGTCAAGGGCTTTTCCTTTTATTCTGATGTTTTCATGGAAGTTGTTATACCCTACACATGTTTTAAAAGTGGTAAGAAGTTGGATTTTGCAGATGTGGCTAATTTATACTCTTTAAAGTTTTGTCTTAAAAGTAGACCTTAAAATCAATTTAACTTTTAGAAAAAAATTAGTTGTCTGCTTTTCAATTTATAAAATTATTTTGTAAATTAGATTTTACAAAACAAAAACAGATTTAGTCCATAGATGTTTTATGTTGCTCTGAAGCAAAACTTCTTTAGTAGCACAGATTATTATAATTTTTTCTGATAAGAGGTGACTTTCTGAAAATTAATCTATAAAGACCTAACTTGACTTTCTTATTTGGGGAAAAGTGTGTTTCTGAGTTTAATATTACTATAAAGCAATGATTAGCAATTATAGAAACTTAATTCATGTCCCATTTTTACTGTTATCTTTCAAGTCCCTTAATGTCCTCATGTCAGAAATTCATTTTTTTTAAAGCAGAAGTGAATAATATGTACTCTTTACCTATTTCAGAGGAGTATAATGCACTGTGAAACAAATATACAAATTTGTGAACTCAGGATGCTTTAAGTGTCTTATAACTTTAAATACTGTTACTTTCTTAGCTTTAAAATTGCCCTTTCTAAATGTATTATAGTGCATTGCTGAGAAATTTTCTTTTATCCATCCAAAGAGAGCTCATGCCCATAGCTTTTAGTTGTTGAAAACCTTTAATTTGGCTTATTTTAAGCGTCTTATAAGAAAAGTCTTGGGTTCATGGATTTTATCATCAGAAATCTTCTTGAGAACATGTTACTTAAAATTTTAAGCTTATGAAAATATAGTACCTACAAGATATTGAGCACATGCTACATGCCAGGCATTATGCTAAGCCTGCATTATCTCATTGAATCCTCACAATAACCCTATGAAATAGATACTATTATTATCTCTATTTTACAGATAAAGAAACTGAGACTTAGGTTAAATAACTTGCCCCAGGTTACACAGCTAGTAATGGAACCAGAGCGGGAATCCAGGTCAGTCATACTCCAAAGCTCATGTTTTTAACAGCAGTGCTCTACTGCTTCCGAAGCATGTAACTTAGGAAGTGGTTATTTATCTTTTAAAAAGAATTCATCCATTTTAAGTACAGTTAAAGCTAAAGGGTAAGGAACTGTTACCATTTAAGATAAAATTAAGAAGAATGTCTCTGAAATTACGTTAATGAGAAAATACTTTAAAATATATTTAACAGAACTTATCTATTTGCTTATAACTATAAACTATTTACCGGATACCAAGTAAGAAATAATGTATAATTTTTACATTTTTCTTAGATTTGATTATAAGTAATCATTTAAGATTTATCCAGTAATGAGTTTCCCAGCTGGTAGCAATGCTGAGTATTCTTTTCCCAGAGGCTTTCTTCTAAATGAATTGAATATCCACACTAATACTGGCAGTCTGCCTTACTGAGGATAATTAGGACCTGAAAAGACTATTTATATAAATTCACGTCAAATAGGGACTAAAATTTCATAGTAAATGGGAGAAGGGGTAGGCGGATTAGAAATTTAACTGGTACTTTATCTTAAAAATACAACCATAATTTATTTTTTAAAGATTTATTTATTTATTTGAAAGAGTTACACAGAGAGAGGAGAGGCAGAGAGAGAGAGAGAGAGAGAGAGAGAGGTCTTCCATCCACTGGTTTACTCCCCAATTGGCTGCAATGGCTGGAGCTGTGCCAATCTGAAGCAAGGAGCCAGGAGCCTGTTCTGAGTCTCCCATACAAGTGCAGGGGCCCAAGGACTTGGGTCCTCTTCTACTGCTTTCCCAGGTCATAGCAGAGAGCTGGATCGGAAGTGGAGCAGCCAGGTCTTGAACCAGCGCCCATATGGGATGCCAGTGCCTCAGGCCAGGGTGTTAACCCGATGCACCACAGTGCCAGCCCCACAACCAGAATTTATAAAATGTATTTCTCATATTTAACAGAATCAAAGTTATGATTATAGCTCTGATAATTTATAGAATTAACTTAATTTTGTAAGTTATATGCTTCTGTTTATCTGTGACTTTTGGCACATGATTTATAAAAATTGTATAATATTTTTGCAAAAATATTAGAAGGTTCACTAATTTTTCCCAAGAGCCTTTAGTAGTCTCTTGATATCTAGACATCTCAAGTGCCTATTATATTATTCTTGCATTTTCTTTGCTTATGTTGCTCTGCCAGATTCCAGTTTCTAATGGCTTTGTGTATGATTAGGCTAGTGTTTACTCCATTAAGGCTTCTGTCTTCTGTAAAATTTGTGATTTTACTTTGTAACATTATAGTAATTAGTTCTTATAGAATGAACACTGACATCACAAGTACCCCCATGCTAGAATCTTTTCATTTTCATTTATTTGTATGTTTTCACCGTTCTGAGAACCCATCTGATGTTTCTAGTGTGTGTTAGAACATTTTCATTTCAGTATTTGATGTGTAAATTTTTTTGTAGATCCTTCCAATTCAATTAATGGACCAAAATAAGATTTTGTTTGGGAATGGGAACAAAGAGGAATTTGGGAAACTGGGTAGAGGCTTCCATCTCCTTTTCTGATTGTTATCTCCTATTTATCTTTCAAGGAGCTTTTCCTTCCATTTGTGTTATAAATAACAGTGTTCTTTAGGAGCCAGTAGCAGTTTTCATCTTACTCATTCTTGATGGGTAAATATCTCGACCAATGACTTTAACTTCCATATCAGCTGACAGTGGCTCTATCTTCTCTCCAAATGCTTCCTTGACTGCCTGTAAATATTCTATATTACATATGGATTTTGAAAACTGAATTCTCACTTTACTATAACTGTCCCAAAAAAGGCCTATTCTCTTTTTTCAAGATTTATTATTATTTTTAAAGATTTTTTTTTATCTGTTTGAAAAGCAGAATTACAGAGAGAGAGGGAGAGACAGAGAGAGGTCTTCATTTGTTGGTTTACTCCCCAAATGGCTGCAACAGCCAGAGCTGAGCTGATCCTAAGCCAGGAGCTAGAAGCTTCTTCTGGGACTCCCATGTGGGTGCGGGGACTCAGACATGGGCCAGCTTCTGCTGCTTTCCCAGGCGCATTAGCAGGGAGCTGGGTGGGAAGTGGCGCAGCCAGGACTTGAACCAGCACCCATATGAGATACTGGTGCTACAGATGGCAACTTAATCTGCTACACCACAGCACTGGCCCCAGATTTCTTTATTATTTATTTGAAAGTCAGAGTTAGAGAGAGATCTTCCACCCACAAGTTCACTCCCCAGATGACAAGGCCAGGGCTGGGCCAGGTTGAGCCAGGAGCTTTATCCAGATCTCCCACATCGGTAATAGGGGCCCAGGTTCTTGGGCCATCCTCTGCTGCTTTTCCCAGGCCATTAGCAGGGAGCTGGATCAGAAGTGGAGCAGCCAGGACACTAACCAGCAGCCATATGGGATGCCATCACTGCAGGCAGAGGCTTTACCCACTTTGCCATAACACCAGCCTCCAAGGCCAACTCTTTCTCCTGGCTTCTGGCCTGTCCTCTCCAGCCTTGTCTCCTGTCAGTTCTACCATGTGGGCCTCTCTCTCTCCAAGCTCCATCCTTTCCAAACAGCAGTCTGCTGGACTCTTATGTTCAGATGACGCCTTTCTGTGCCTTAGTCTAGAAACACCCTCCCAAAGCAGTTATGGCAGTTGCAGGACTCAATTGGTTTGTTTCTCCCTCTTTCAAGATTCATAGTGCTTTACTTCATATTATGGATGTCTAAAATCATCTGTTTCAAATATTTTATACAGATTTTTTTTTTTAGTTGTTGATGGCAATGAGGGGAAGTTCAGACTGTAATACTCCTTTTGGCTTGAAGTCCATCTTTCATGGTTTGTTTTTCAACCTCTCTCATACTTTCTGTCTTAGTATCTCCCTTTTTCAACTCTTTTCTCCCTCTAATCTGTGTAATCCTTCCATTGGGTTTGTAATTTTATTTTTTTATTTCTAGAAATTTTGTTTTCTTCAAATCTTGGATACTTTTTATACTCTCCTTTGCTTATATGCAATATTTTGAAGTCTTAGTTTTATTTCTCTGTTCACATTAAGCTTCTTTTATTTGATAATTCTATTATCTGATATTTTTTGCAAGGTTGATTTTTTTGTTGGTTGTGACTTCTGAATCTCACTCATAGTCTCCTAGTTCCCTGTGTTTACGGGAGTTTTTTTAAATTTAAGGCTTATTGTTACTGAATTGCTGCCTGTAAGATGTCTTTGAGGGGGGCCAGTGCCATGGCTCACTTGGTTAATCCTCCACCTGTGGTGCCAGCATCTCATATGGGCTCTGGGTTCTAGTCCTGGTTGCTCTTCTTCTAGTCCAGTTCTCTGCTGTGGCCCAGGAGGGCAGTGGATGGTGGCCCAAGTATTTGGGCCCCTGCACCGGCCTGGGAGACCAGGAAGAAGCACCTGGCTCCTGGCTTTGGATCGGTGCAGCACCGGCCATTGCAGCCATTTGGGGAGTGAACCAACAGAAGGAAGACCTTTCTCTCTGTCTGTCTCTGTCTCTCTCTCTCTCTCTCTGTCTCTCTCTCTCTCTCACTGTCTATAACTCTACTTGTCCAAAAAAAAAAAAAAAAAGATGTCTTTGAGGGATGAATTGAAGTTGCAGTCTTCCATTTGTCTTTGCTGCATAGTTGAAGTTACTTGAGGGTACAGTCCTTAGGACCACTCTGAAATTTCTCATTTAAGGGGTTCATTGATAATGAGAATTTAGATAATAACAACCAGGTGAAGGCTACTTATGATTACAAATTTTCAGGGAGATCTGGCTCTCCTTCATGCTTTGACATCCATTTTTTTTTTTAAGATTTTATTTTTTATTTGTTTGGAAGGCAGGGTTACAGAGAAGGAGGGAGAGACAGAGAGAGAGAGAGAGAGATGTTCCATCCACTGGTTAATTCCTCAAATGGCCACAATGGTCAGTGCTGGGCCAATCTGAAGCCAGGAGCCAAGAGCCTTATCTGGATCTCCCCCGTGGGTGTAGGGGCCCAAGGATTTGAGCCATCTTTTGCTGCTTTCCTAGGCATGCTAGCAGGGAGCTGGATTGGAAGTGTAGCAGCTGGGACCTGAAATGACACCCATATGGGATGCTGACATTGCAGGCTTCAGCTTAAACCATCATACCACAACAAGGTTCCAGTACCCCTTCTTTCCAAAGGAATTGTTTCTCATTGTCATTTACTCTGAGGGATTCACTGCTTTAGTCAGAGGTCTGCATTTCAAATGCCTACCTGAGTAGGTCCTTGACTTTAATCTCCTATTCTTTAGCCTATAACACAAAAATTGAGGGTACCAAAATTCATCTGACAACCCTTAGGGGAGAGTAGGTATATGTGCCCTCTTACCCTCCAGGATTCCCACTGGGGATATTTTGTTCTCAAATTTCCAGATTCTTTGAAAGCTCAACAGTTTATTTAAATATATGTTTTTCATTTATTTTTGGTTGGGGCAAGAGACTTGTCTAGGATATTTTGTTAGTCCTGTTAGAAATGGAAGTCTCTTTTTCTTAATGTAAATAACTATACATATGTTCAAGTATTAACAAGATGAAATTTATCTAACCTTTCTCTGTGAAATCTTTAGAATATAAATGTGCAAATGTTGATGTTTATAATTTCGTTCCTCTTTGATTTCTTTGCTTTTTTATTTTATCCTGGACTTCTTGGACATAATTCAGCGCTTGGTTTCAGTTGGACTCGATTCAAAGAATACAGTTTGTGTTTGGGATTGGAAAAGGGGGAAAATGTTATCTATGGCTCCTGGTCACACAGATAGAGTAAGTATTCTCAACTGGGATTTCTAATGAGTAATGGATGGGAAGAGGCCAGAAGAAAGTTAGAGGATTTTATTCTTCTGTGTTTTTTCACTGCCAGATAGGTTGTATGTAATTAAAACTGTATAATTTATTTTTAAAATGTACAATTATGGAAATAGAATAATTAATAGGGTATGGAGTTTCTTTTTTGGGTGACAAAAATGTTCTGAAACTGATGGTACAACTCAGTGAGCCTACCAAGAACTGTTGGGTTTTATACTTTAAATGAGCAAAAATGGTGCCTTGTTAGTACAGCAGACAGTGCATCAGTCTCATAAGTGAGCAAATTGTAGGATGGGTGAATTATAGCTCAATAGAGTTACTTAAAAACAAAACATTATATGATTATAAATACTCATAGTCTTAGAGAAAATATCTGTTAAAGGATTCATGATTCCATATATATAGCATTAGCATGAAATTTTTATCTTTATCGTATTGTTAAAAAATATTTGTTTATTTGAAATAGAGACAGAGAGGTCTTCCATCTTCTGGTTCACTCCCCAGATAACTGCAACTGCCAGGTCTGGGCCAGACTGAAGTCAAGAGTCAGGAACTCCTTCCTGGTCTCCCACATAGGTGGCAGGGGCCCAAGTACTTGAGTCTCCTCTGCTGCCTTCCTAGGTGCATTAGCAGGAAGCTGGATTGGAAACATAGGAACCAGGACTCAAACTGGCATCCTCATACAGGATGGTGTGGCAAGTGGGGGCTTAACCCACTGTGCGAGGACTGGCTGCCGCACAGAATTTTTAAACCAGTGTTTGTTTCAATAAAATTATGCATTTTTTTCTTTTTTGATAGCTTTACTGAGGTAAGATTGGCATACAAAGACTGCATGTATTTAATATGTACAATTTGAGTTTGGAAATATGTGAACATCCCTTATTCAAATCTCAATTTAAAAATTGAATGATTCTGGCCGGTGCCGCAGCTTGCTTGGCTAATCCTCCGCCTGTGGCACCAGCACCCTAGGTTCTAGTCCCGGTTGGGGCACTGGATTCTGTCCCGGTTGCTCCTCTTCCAGTCCAGCTCTCTGCTGTGGAAGGCAGTGGAGGATGGCCCAAGTGCTTGGCCCTGCACCCACAAAGGAGACCAGGAGAAAGCTCCTGGCTCCTGGCTCCCGGCTTCGGATCGGCACAGTGCCGGCCGTAGTGGCCATTTGGAGGGTGAACCAACAGAAGGAAGACCTTTCTCTCTCTCTCTCTCTCTCTCTCTCTCACTGTCTAACTCTGCCTGTCAAAAAGAAATTGAATGGCTTTTGCTTAGGGTATGTTTAGTTTGATTTATGTGAATTCATTGCTTATGTACTATAGTTAAGGTGAAAAATTATGTTGCCTGTGTGAATTTAAAATTAAATATTACTATTAAATTTTGGAGGCCTAATATTTTTTCCTTCAGAAATTTGTTAAAACATATACTCTTTATTCTAAGTTGTATAAAACTAATAGAATACTTTGTTATCAGCTATGAAATTAAATATTTTACTTTTACAAATACAGATAAAAAATTTTTTTATTATAAATCCTTAGAAATGTTTAATTTGTATATGTGGCACATACAACTGTGTGTGATTAATTCTTAAACTGAACCAGCACAGAGGCATAGACAGTGATTCAACTTTATGGGAACCTATGAGAAAATTTTGTCCATTGCATTTTTGAGAAAATACTTGGTTTTCAGTAGATTTTCATAGTGGCTTGTTATACAGTTTACTCAGAATGTTAGGTGTATTTTGTAATGGGCATTTAGTCCAGCAGTCAAGATGCCTGTTAAAATGGTTATGTCCCATATTGGAGTTCCTGGGTTCATTGCCTGGGTGCTGGCTCCTGACTCCTGTCCTGCGAAAGTGGTGATGGCTCAAGTAATTGAGTTCCTGCCACCCATGTGGGAGACCCAGATGGAGTTTCTGGCTCCTAGCTTTGACCTGACACAGTCTGGGCTTTTGTGAGCAATTGCGCAGTGAATCAGTGAATGCAAGTACTCTTTGTTTCTGTTGTCTGTCTGTCACCTTGCCTCTCAAATAAATAAATATTTTTAAGTTAGGCAAATTTTATTAGACATCTGTGTGTTCTCACTTAAAGCAAAGCATTTTCTGTATTAGTACTTTGAATTTAGTAAATAGATCAATTATTATAAACTATCAAAAGAATTTAGGAATTATTTTTGAAAACTAAATTAGGGATCCCCAAAATTTACAAGTTAATTTTGTAACAGTAAGAAAGCCAAAGAGCAAAAAAAAAAAAAAAAAAAAAAAAAGAAATCAATGTTTGGATCTTTTATATAAGTGGTTCTGTGTGACAGAAGACTATAAAACATCTGTATTTTTGTTGTGTAAGTGTTGTATATGTTTTGTTCAGAATCTGTTCTTTGTAGAAATTAGGTACATGATTATTCCCTACTTTGGTCTTGTTATTTAAAATAATTTGTTCAATTAAATGTTTTTAAAACTAAAAATAGAGGTGCTAAATTATATGCCATTAGTTGCCTCATAAAATTCATGGAAGCTAAGATATACTTTTTATATTTCATATTTTATGTCTCATAATTTAAAGTGCATTTCTGATTATTGTTTAATAATAGAGTTTGGGGCCATTTGTTCTTTTGGAACAATTCTTAAAAGATTTTCAAAATAAATATTTTAACCATGAATCTGATTTATTTACAGATATTTGACATTTCTTGGGATTTGTACCAGCCAAATAAACTTGTCAGCTGTGGTGTAAAACATATCAAGGTACTAGAAGGGTCTTGCTTTATAATTATGTTTAGTTCTCTGGTGCTAAATATATATCACTCTGTAAACAATTTAGTATAATTTTAGAATTTTGACATTATTTATTTTTAAAATTTAAAAATTTTTACTTTTTAAGTATTTTAATTTTTTAAAATTTTTTTCTTATTTTCAGTCTTAACAAGTATTTATCGTGTAGTCACTTTGAGACATTATAAAGGGTAATAGAAACAAATAAGGAATCAATAAACCACTTTCCATAGAGGGATTTCTAGTAGAGTGGGGTGGGATTTACCATGTTTATCCTGTTTCTTCATATTTTATTTTAAAAGTAAAATGTGAAAAGGTAAGCCAAATAGATGGAGAGCTTTTGATTCCAGAGATAGAAGGGTGTAGTAGAAGCAACGTGGATAAAGTTGATTTTGCCATTTACAAGCAGTTACCTGTGATGAGTCATTTAACCTTTGAGCTTTTCTCACATCTTAAAGCTGTGACTGCTGTTATCATCCTCAGAGTTGATGATTAAATAAGGCACTGTATGTTCAGTTTTCTGGGAATGTTGTCTCTTCTTTTTTATATATTTGCTTTCTGGTTTGAATTCAGCCTCAACAGCCACTATTTACTTTGCTTATGAAAATTCTGGGTTTTGTTTTAGAATTATGGTACAGGTTTTGAAACCCATAAAGTCAGTGGTGATATTCATTCTTAGGTTTATAGTTGCTTGTAAATCATTGGTGTAAGCTTTTCTTCTACTATGTAATGGTTCCTGAAATCTGTTAAGTCCTAGTTCTGTATTCACATTCTGTTTTGACGTGCTTACCTCCATCCACATTTTCTCATCTTTAACTGCTCCTGAAATTCTGGTTTTGATATTCTAATATTGATTTGATGGATACATAGGATTAACCTTTATTTTTTGGCAAATATTTAACAGTAAAGGCTCTATGCTAGGTTTCAAATAAAAGATGAAAGCACTGTGAAGGTAGAGATTTTTGTCTCCGTCCTCTTTGATAAACAATGTGATATTCAACATAGTACCTGATATATGTAAGAATACTTCAAAAAGTTCTTGGAAATGGGATCAAAAGATAAGTTTGGAGGTGCATGTTTGGCATAGCAGTTAAGTCACCACTTGGGAAATCCACGTACCATATCAGAGTACCTGAGTCCAAGTGCTGGCTATATTCGCTTCCTGCTGTAGGTGATGACTCAAGTTTTGGGATTCCGCCCCTCATGTGGGAAACCCAAATTTACTCCCAGCCCTGGCTGTTAGGGGGATTTGGAGAGTAAACCAATGGATTAGAGATCTCTGTCTCTCTTCTTCCGAGTCTCCCACGTGGGTGCAGGAGCCCAAGGACTTGGGCCATATTCTACTACTATTCCAGGCCATAGCAGAGGGCTGGATGGGAAGTGGAACAGCTGGATCTCCAACCGGCACCTACATGGGATGCTGGTGGTTCAGGCCAGGGCGTTAACCTGCTGCACCACAGCGCCGGCCCCAATTTAAAACACTTTTAAAAACAGCTAAGTTTGTTTTGGTACCAAAAAGATTTTGAAATCCGTGTGTAGCTTTTTCTTTTTCTTTTTTTTAGTAAAGATTTTTATTTATTTATTTGACAGATAGAGTTACAGAGAGAGAGAGAGACAGAGAGAAAGGTTTTCCTTCTGTTGGTTCACTCCCCAGATGACCACCGATCCGAAGCCAGGCGCCAGGAGCTTCGTCCTGGTCTCCCATGTTGGTGCAGGGGCCCAAGCACTTGGGCCATCCTCCACTACCTTCCCGGGCCACAGCAGAGAGCTGGACTGGAAGAGGAGCAACCGGGACTAGAACCAGGCGCCCATATGTGATGTCAGTGCTGCAGGTGGAGGATTAACCGAGTGTGCCACCGCGCCAGCCCCTAGCTTTTTCATAATACACATTTTCCATGAACTTTTTGAAGACCCCCTCATATGCATAGATTTCAAAATTTTTGCACCAAAATAAACTTAGCTATTATTCCATTTTCCAGAACCTTCATATTAAATGCTTAATAAATAATTGCTAAATTATGAATAAAGAGATCCTAGTGCTGTTTTATATTGTAAATAGAGATTAAAATGCCATTTTAAGCTAAACTGTATTTTTCATTATAAGTTGCATTTTCTTTGGTAGGGACAAAACTGTATGACAGTTCTCTTTGTTTTTTTTTTTTAAGACTTATTTTATTTTACTTGAAAGTCAGAGTTATAGAGAGGGAGAGAGAGAATCCTTCCATCCGCTGGTTCACTCCCCAAATGGCTGCAATAGCTGGAGCTGGGCTGATCCAAAGTTAGGAGCCAGGAGCTTCTTTCAGGTCTCCCGTGTGGGTGCAGGGGCCCAAAGACTTGGGCCATCTTCTACTGCTTTCTCAGGCCATAGCAGAGAGCTGGATCGGAAATGGAGCAGCCCATGTGGGACGCCGGCCCTGCAGGCAGCCACTAATGCTATGCCACAGCACCAGTCCCCCCCCCACCCCCCAAAGCCATTCTCTTTTTCAGGCAATTTATGTGAGGAGACTAAGTCTCTGAGATGATTTAGAACTGCACTGTCCACAAATGTAACTACATCTAGCTATTTACATATAAATTAAAATTAAATAAAATTTAAAATTCAATTCTGTAGTAACTAGCTGCCACATTCCAAATTCTTAAAAACTTAAACATCTAATGGTCAGTGTGTTGAAAAACATATGTATGTATGCACATATAATCTTTTCTGTATTGAAATCTATTCTAATGTGTATTGATCTGGGTTGTAGAACAGTGGTTCTCAACTCTTGCTGAGCATCAAAAGTATTTGGAAACCTGGGCTTCATTCCCCTCAGATTTTGTCCCAGTCTCTTAGTTAGGGGCCCAGGCATCGTATCCTATTTATAATTTTCCCACATGTTTCTGATGTGAAGCTGAGACTGAGAATCACTGATTGAGAAGGAGAAAACAGATTCAGATGGGGCCTCCTGAAAGGAAGAGACCCACTGTTCTCCACAGAAATCATGAAGCTTTTAAGCTTAAAAAACACTAAAGGCTCATTCATTAAATTACTGCTTAGTTATTTTAATGGCTAATATAATTTTTAGTTCTTTAAGGCTTGAAGTTTTAAAATGTAACTATAAACTTTTTAAATGGCATTTTACTTACTGTGAAGTTGAATTTATTCTTTTGGCCTAATTTTGTCATACACAACTGTTTCATGTGTATATCTCTGCTCTTTCCTATTTCTTTTTCTGCAAACAATGAAAATATACTGGGAACCAGCAAAATCCCTGGTTATGATTCATGTTTGACTTCCCTTTCTTCTCCCAACAATAAACAAATCATTCCAAATAAGTATCTATCATATTTTAATCTCTATAAGAAAAGGAGTCGCTTGGCTTTGAAACTAGCAACCAGAACAATATACTAGTCTTTTTTCCCTTTCTTTTCTATTTCCACCAGAGATTCAATACTAAATTTGTTTCTTATTTATATTTCCATTTATATCCTGTTCCCAACCTTTTAAACCTAAGTTTTATGTAGTTTTTTCAGGAACCTCAGAAGAAAATAGTGTGTTTTAAAAATGATCTAGTTCCACCCCCTTATTCTTAGAGATTAGGATTGAAACCAGTGATTTATTTGCTATAACATAGCTTTTAATAACAGTAGGATGAGGCTGTGAGCATTGCATTCTATTATATCATAAGGGATTTTCTTGGATAATTCTAGTCTGCTGCTCTTACATAGAATCAAACTGTTTAATTTATAAGCACTCTATTAATTTGATTATACTATGTACCTTTTAGTTCTGGAGTTTATGTGGAAATGCTCTGACCCCAAAGCGAGGTGTCTTTGGTAAGACTGGTGACCTTCAGACAATATTGTGCCTAGCCTGTGCAAGGGATGAGTTGACATATTCTGGCGCACTCAATGGAGATATATATGTTTGGAAAGGAATCAATCTTATACGAACGATACAAGGAGCCCATACTGTAAGTATATTTAAGTTATTTCAGACACTTTTAGGTGTTAACTACTTCTTTGAACATTAGCCTACATAACACAGCATAACATTTTTAATGAGTTCAGTTGCATGGGATATATTCTAATTGAAGTGTCTATTTGTTTTTTACATCTCAATAAAGACACATACATTTGACATGGATATTTATTAAATTGATATATTTAGTATCTTGTTAATTTTATTAGCATGGTGAATTAGAGTAGAGTTGAAAAACACTAATTGTTGACTTCAACTTAAAAGTATTATGGGTTAGGGGGCCAGTGCTGTGGCTTAGTGGGTAAAGCCGCAGTCTGCAGTGCCGGCATCCCATATGGGTACCAGTTCAAGACATGGCTGCTACTCTTCCAATCTAGCTCTCTACTATGGCCTGGAAAGCAGTAGAGGATGGCCCAAGTCCTTGGGCCCCTGCACCCATGTGGGAGACCTAGAAGAAGCTCCTGGCTGCTAACTTTGGATTGACACAGTTCTGGCTATTGTAGCCATCTGGGGAGCGAACAGCTGATGGAAGTAGTCTCTTCCTCTCTCTGCCTCTACTTCTCTGTAACCCTGCCTTTCAAATAAGTAAATAAATGGTTAAGAAAAAATAATATTAAAAATACTATGGATTAATAACCACAGTAAAATAAAACTAGTGCTCTTGAGGCTAATTTATCAGTGGGAAATTTGGGTACAGCTCTAGAAAAAATTAACCCATTGATTGAATGATAAAAGGATTTAATTTTTGTACTTTCCTTTCATAAACATAAATATCAAATCAGAAAAAAAAGGTATCTGTTATTAATACTTTAGGGTTTTGGGTTTTTTTATTTTTATTTTATTTTTTTTAGTATTCTGGCCTTGATCCCCCTTTACAAAGCGAATGGAGCTGGCTAGACAGCACAGAGCTGCCACATTGTTTGCAGTAATATCCTTGGTAACAAAACTTGCCTTAAGTAAATATCTGAAAGCCAAAAATACCAAATTTTTTCCCACAAAAATGTGATAATTTACATTCTCACCATGAGTATATAAAAGTACTATCTTTCTCATCATTTTTATCAGCTCAAAATTGACCAGTATTGTACATTTTTGCTTATCTTTGGGTGAGAAATTATATCTTCTTATTTGAACTTTGTCTACAATTTGTGAGATTTTCCTATTTGTGAGATTTCATGTATCTATTGATAATAAATTCATTTTTTAAAAAAAGATTTATTTATTTATTAGAAAGAGTTAACACAGAGAGAAGGAGAGGCAGAGAGAAAGAGGTCTTCCATCTGCTGGTTCACTCACCAGTTGGCTGCAACAGCCAGAGCTGTGCCGATCTGAAGCCAAGAGCCAGGAGCTTCTTCCGGGTCTCCCACATGGGTGCGGGAGCCCAAGGACTTGGACCATCTTCTACTGCTTTCCCAGGCTATAGCAGAGCTGGATCGGAAGTGGAGCAGCCAGGGTATGAACCAGCGCCCATATGGGATTCCAGCACAGCAGGCAGTGGCTTTACCCACTATGCCACAGCGCCGCCCCAGATTCGTTTTCTATTAATTTCTATTAATTCCCTGTGGTTATTGTTTTCTTTATTCATTTGTATATTAGGTATACAAATCTTTTGACAAATATTAAGCAAATATTTGAGAGGGAGAAGAAGAGATCTTCCATCTGTTCGTTCACTCCCCAAATGGCCGTAACTAGGAACCTGGAGTCCCATTTGGGTCTCCCACTTGAGAGACAAGGGCCAAAGAACTTGGCTGTCTTCTGCTGCTTTCCCAGGCACATTAGCAGGGAGCTGGGTCAGAAGCAGGGCAGCTGGACTCACTGGCATCTATATGGGATGCTGGTGTCACAGGACAACCTATGTGTTATTCTGACTTATTTAATATCACATCTTAATTTTATTTTCTACATTTGGAAATTTAAGTCCATCCATCTTTAATACATTTTTATATAATTTATAAATTTTTTTTCTTTGATGTCCTCATGACTAAATATCACCCTGGTTATGTATTAAATCCATATGGATTTCTTTCTAGATTTTCTTTTGTATTTTCTGATGTATTTGTTTATTCCAGTATTATAAAAAATTATTAGATGAGTTTATATCTGCACATAGTATTCTTTTTTAAAAAAAGATTTATTTATTTATTTGAAAGGCAGAGTGAGAGTAAGAGTGAATGAATGAATGAGAGGGGGAAATGGATCCTCCATCTGCTGGTTTACTCCCTAAATGGCCTCATGGCTGGCCCAGGCCAAAGCCAGGAGCCTGGAACTCCATCCAGGTCTCTCACTGGATAGCAGGGGCCCAAACACTTGGGCCATCTTCCGCTGCTTTCCCAGGTGAATTAACAGGAAGCTACATCAGAAACAGAGTACCTGGGCTGCAAACCAGCTCTGATATGGGATGTGGCATTGAAAGTAGAGGCTTAACCCACTGTGCCACATTGGCCCTTTGATGTATTTGTTTATTCCTGTGTCATAAAATATCATTAAATGAGTTTATACCTGCATATAGTAGATATTTTTAAAACACATATATTGTTAAAATATTTTATTTCCTTTCCTAGGCAGGCATTTTTAGCATGAATGCTTGTGAGGAAGGCTTTGCTACTGGTGGCAGAGATGGCTGTATTCGTCTTTGGGATTTAACTTTTAAACCAATTACTGTGATTGATCTCAGGGAAACAGACCAGGGATACAAAGGTAATAACAAAACAAATGTCTCATTACCAGGGGAAGTCTCAATGTACAAAAGATTGTATGTTTCTTTCAGTAATTATAAGGAAGATTTACATTTGCCTCTTCATCCTATATACAAATCAATTGAAATCCTATTATTGAAGAAATATTTTATCTACAGAGAGTTAGATTCACCGTTGTGACAAAGGTTCTTTCTTATGTCTAATGCCTGTTATAATGGGCTCTGCAGAGAGATGTGGCAGGCATCTTTATAACTTTGCATTTTGAAATTATCCTATTAGAATGCTAAATATAGCTGGCAAATAAATTTTGTAAATAAAGTATGGTGAGTGTTAAGGGAACTTTTGTTCAGGCTGATTCAAATACTCGTAGATACGTTTTTCCTTCATCCAAGTTTGTCAGCTATTAGGGGATATTTGTGATATTTTAAAAAGAGTTAATATAATGAAATGGTCATTTGCTCTAAAAATGAACATATTCACTTCTGTGTTATTGTATTACAAGAGTATGACTGAAGTTACCCAGGTCTGTGATTAAACTGTATTCCTGTCACATATGAGATATGCGATCTTCGGCTAGTTATTTAGCCTCATCAGTAAATTGATAATAAAAATAAGTATCTCATGGGATCAGATGAGTTAAGATACGAAAAATGGTTAGGAGGATGTAGGGAGCATAATAAGCATGTGAATGCTGTTAGTTGATTTTTTTTAGGTTTGCTGAGCATATTAGACTTTAAAATTTACAAAGTAATTTGATTTTTTTCTTGTTTGATATTCACAAGTACTCAGAGGTACATAGTATCTTTATATAACCGTTATACAGAGGAGAAAACAGAAAAAAAGTGATTTAAGGTTACAAAATGAATTGTGGACTATGCAGAAAAAAGTGAAATACTCAATGATTTTATGAGAAAAGAAATGAAATATAGACAACCGAAAAGTTAGATTATTACAAGAGAAAAATAATATAGTATTTTGTAAAGGAGATTTTCCTTATTGAATAATGTAGTCTGTAAGTGTTAATAAGACTTTGAGGAACTAGTCTGAAAATGGCTGGAGTTGTCTAACGAGAAGTCTGGGTATACAAAAATAGGGAATTGTCATTCCACATAGAAAACAATATGAACATTGAAGAAAAGAGTGTGAGTAAAAGACTTCATCTGTGTTAGAAATGAAAAGTACAGAAATTACTGTTTGGGAAGATTGGCCTTGTATTATTACAGCATCGATATTGAATTCAACTCATTTTTACTAGGTTTGTCGGTGAGGAGTGTTTGTTGGCGAGGTGACAACATTCTAGTTGGAACACAGGACAGTGAAATTTTTGAAATTGTGGTACATGAAAGAAATAAACCTTTCCTAATTATGCAAGGGCACTGTGAAGGGGAACTCTGGGCACTTGCTGTCCATCCTACTAAACCCTTGGCTGTGACCGGAAGTGATGATCGTTCGGTCAGGTAAGCAAATTTAAAATTCATCGGCTAGAGTTTACCCTAGGTAAACATAAAGAAAACTTAAATACCTGTATTTCAGTTTTATAGATTATGATATAAGAAGTGAACATAATGGGATGGGAGAGGGAGTGGGAGATGGGAGAGTTGTTATGGGGGGGGAAAAGCCACTGTAATCCAAAAGCTGTACTTTGGAAATTTATATTTACTAAATGAAAGTTAAAAAAAAGGAAGTGGACATAATTAATAGGTACTTAAATTAATGTAATTAACAACTATTAATAAGAGTTTGTTTCTGTTGAAATATGATATTAGTTATTAGAACATATAGAGCTTCCTCTCCCTTTTTAACAAACATGATATTTCAGTGCTTGGATATACTGTAATGCATTCAACTAATCTTAATGACGGAAATTTAGGTCCTTCCATTTTTGTGTATTTAATAAATACGTTGCATGTAAGGTACATCATTATACATATGTGTATGATGTATAATGTGTATGACGAATGTATGTTTATGATTGTATATGTGTAAATATGAATATAGGGTAAAATTTTGGCACTGTTCCAAGATTACATGCTATTAAATTTTTTTAAAGAATTTATTTATTTGAGAGGTAGAGTTACAGACAGGGAGAGACAGAAAGGTCTTCCATCTGCTGGTCCACTCCCCAAATGGCTGCAACAGCTGGAGCTGAGTAGATCTGAAGCCGAGATCTAGGAGTTTGTTCTGGGTCTCCCACATGGGTGCAGGAACCCAAGGACTTCGGCCATCTTTATTGCTTGCCCAGGCCATTAGCTGAGAGTTGGATCAGAACAGAAGCAGCCGAGACTTGAACTGGCACCCATATGGGATGCCAGCACTGCAGGTGGAGGCTCACCCCTACTATGCCACAGCATTAGCCCCTTAAAATTTTTATAGATAATGCCTTACACAGAGACAGCAGCAATTATACTCCTATTATCAATATATGATATTGCCTGTTTCCTTATGTCCTTGTCAGTACTAGTTATACTGCAAAAGGTGAAAAATATCTCATATTTTGGGAGCAAAACATTGAGGGTTGTTGTGTATGTATTTTTTGTTTGTTTGTTTAGAGGACATTTTTGTTTCCTTTGTTCTAATTTGTTCAAGCCCTTTTCTATTAGTGTATTTGTCTTTTTCTCTATTTGATTTAGAATAGAATGAATAATACTGTCTACATATTAAAGTTTTGCTCCTTATCTATGACAGTGATTCTAAAAGTGTCATTCTTGGACTAGCAACACCAGCATTACATAGCAACCTGTAGGAAATGCAAATTCTCAGACCTTTTTCAGGACCTAATGTCAGAAATTCTGTATTTGTGATTGAACAAGCCTTTCAAATGACTACAATGTTTGCTAGGTTTGAGAACTACTAGCTAATGGTATATAAGTTGAGTTTTTTTTTTTTTTTCAATTTGTCATTTGCCCTTTTTTCCCCATATCATCAATAAATACAATTGTGCATTGCTTAACAAAGGCATAGCTTCTGAGAAATGCATCCTTAGGCAATTTCATTGTTGTACCAATGTCAAAGAATATATTTGTATAAGTTAAGACAGCTAAAACCTCACTGGGTAACCATGGTATATGTTTCATTGTTGACTTAAATGAGGGTACTTCAGTTTGTGTCTTTAAAAGATAACTCTAAATCACCACAATACTGTCATCATACAAAATTCCTTTAATTTAATATCTATTCAGTATAGGGATCTCTGATTATTGCACAAATATTTTTGATTGTGTAGAATTAGGATCCCAGTCAGGTCTAGTATTACAATTGTTAATGTGACTTTGAATTCCTTGCATTCTATAGCTTCCTTCCTTTCCTTTTTTTCTTCTTATAGTTTATTTTTTGGCAAAACTGGGTCTTCATACTATAGAGTTCCCCACATTCTAGATTTGGCTAATTGGATACCCATAGTATATTTTATATTTTAACACATTCGGTATTCTCCTTTATTTTATAAACTGGTAATTACATCTAAAGATTTGATGAGGTGTGATTATCACTTTTTACCAAAGGTATCTCCTAGGTGCTAATGTGTATCTGTTTGATGGTATGTAGTGTGTAATTTTCCTTTTTTTATATTAGCAATCATTTGTGTTGTCATCTAATCAGTGTTTTGCAACTTTTCCATTGCCCTTTCCTAATGAGACTTTTAGACAATTTCTTCCTCACGTGCACTTTCTCTGTGAAGTTTTAACACCACAGACAATTGTGTATCTGTTCTGTGCATTGCCCTTTAGAGGAACACACACCATTGTAGTACTTATGAGTTTTCACCCCAGGAACTTTTGGGGACAGGATTGTCCATGTTGAGAATGCATGCCTTAGACCTATTGTTAAGAGTTTCAAATTTTGATATTCTATCATTTAGTATTCATTTGGCAGCCATAATATTTCTGTAAAGAGAATTTCTCTTCAACTGTTTAATCCTGAGTACAGTTTTTACAGGCAAGACAGAAAATTACTTAATTCTTTCTCATATTAAAAATAATTAGTTAGGGCCAGTGCCGTGGCTCACTAGGCTAATCCTCCGCCTGCAGCACCGGCACCCCGGGTTCTAGTCCCAGTCGGGGCGCTGGATTCTGTCCCGGTTGCTCCTCTTCCAGTCCAGCTCTCTGCTGTGGCCTGGGAGTGCAGTGGAGGATGGCCCGGGTCCTTGGGCCCTGCACCCACATGGGAGACCAGGAGGAAGCACCTGGCTCTTGGCTTCGGATCAGCGCAGCGCACCGACTGCAACGCACCTGCCATATCGGCCACTTAAGGGGTGAACCAACGGAAAAAGGAAGACCTTTTTCTCTGTCTCTCTCTCTCTCATTGTCTAACTCTGCCTGTCAAAAAAGAAAAAAAATTAGTTGGTTACCTAGAATCTCTTGCATGAACTGACCACATTACATTTCTTGCCATTTTTTTCTCTGTAATTTTCAATCTTTTTCTCCCTTATTTTTAGCAACTTTTTACATATTATATATATTAATCCTTTGTGATGTAAGTTACACATGATTTCACTAGTTTATTACTTGCTCTTTTTTTTTTTTTACTTTGTTTAGGCTGCTTTTGCCATGCATAAATTTTTGTTGTTTCATATAGTTGAATAGATCAATATTTTCTTTTTTTTTTTTCAGACCTATTGTCATGTTTAATCCCAGTGAGAGTCAAGTTGGGAATTGATAATTTCTTCTTCTTCTTTTTTTTTTTTTTACAGAAGATCAGTTTAGTATACATTAAGTAAAGCTTTCCACAGTTTGCACCCCCATAGAAACACAAAGTGAAATATACTGTTTGAGTATTCGTTATAGCATTAAGTCTCAATGTACAGCACGCTAAGGACAGAGATCCTACATGAGGAGTAAGTGCACAGTGACTCCTGTTGTTGACTTTACAAATTGACACTCTTGTTTATGGCCTCAGTAATCTCCCCATGCTCCAGTCATGAGTTTCCAAGGCTATGGAAGCCCCTTGAGTTCTCCGACTCTTATCTTGTTTAGACAAGGTCATAGTCAAAGTGGAGGTTCTCTCCTCCCTTCAGAGAAAGGTACCTCCTTCTTTGAAGACCTGTTCTTTCCACTGGGATCTCACTCACAGAGATCTTTCATTTAGGTGTGTGTGTTTTTTTTGTTTTTTTGTTTTTTTGGTTTTTTTTGCCAGAGTGTCTTGGCTTTCCATGCCTGAAATACTCTCATGAGCTTTTCAGCCAGATCCGAATGCCTTTAGGGCTGATTCTGAGGCCAGAGTGCTGTTTAGGACATCCGCCTCATTCTATGAGTCTGCTGAGTATCTCGCTTCCCATGTTGGATCACTCTCCCCTTTATTTATTCTATCAGTTAGTATTAGCAGGTACTAGACTTGTTTATGTGCTCCCTTTGACTCTTAGTCCTTTTATTATGATCAATTGTGAACTGAAATTGATCACTTGGACTAGTGAGATGGCATTGGTATATGCCACCTTGATGGGATTGAATTGGAGTCCCCTGGTATGTTTCTAACTCTACCATTTGGGGCAAGTCAGCCTGAGCATGTCCCAAATTGTACATCTCTTCCCTCTCTATTCCCACTCTTATGTTTAACAGGGATCACATTTCAGTTAAATTTCAACACTTAAGAATAACTGTGTATTAATTACAGAATTAAACCAGTCATATTAAGTAGGGCAGACAAAAAAAACTACTAAGAGGGATAATGTATTAAGTTGTTCATTAACAGTCAGGGCGATGCTGATCAAGTCACCTTTTCTCATAGTGTCCATTTCACTTCAACAGGTTTCCTTTTTGGTGTTCAGTCAGTTGTCACCGATCAGGGAGAACATATGGTATTTGTCCCTTGGGACTGGCTTATTTCACTCAGCATGATGTGTTCCAGATTCCTCCATTTTGTTGCAAATGACTGGATTTCGTTGTTTCTTACTGCGGTATAGTATTCTAAAGAGTACATATCCCATAATTTCTTTATCCAGTCTACTGTTGATGGGCATTTAGGTCAATATTTAGATCAATATTTTCACTTACGGCTTCTGAGTTTTGTATCATAAGGAAATATTCCCCCAAATTAATTTAACATTTTTCCAATATTTTCTTCCAGTAATTAATGATTTAATTTTTATGTTTAACTCTTAATCTCTAATGAGTCAGGTGAGATCTAATTTCTTTCTTTCCAGGCAAATGCCATTTTTATGGGATGCTAATCAGTCATACCATTTGCTCCACTTATTGTCATTGTGCCAGTCTATTTCATGGAGATGCTACAGCTCTGTGTCTATATGGGAACTTGCGAGGGCTGCACTTTATCCATATGCTTTGCTAGGAACTATCTTGTTATTGTGGAATTGCTATTACCAGCTGCAGCATAGCTGCTGAAAAAAGGACAATTGCTTCTTTAAAAAGTATTGCTCTAGCTTCTGTTTCTTTTATTGGTGGACAATTTCTTTGAAAAGAATTCTTCCAATGAAAACAAATAAAAATGCTGCTTAAAATGTAAATCACCTTAAGGGCGTCAAAGTACTAGCAAGATAGTAAGGAGCTGTCCAGTCAATTTATGAAAGAGGAATACAGGAATATCAGTGGACCAAAGACGCTTTTGCCCCAAGAGGACATTTTTCCTAGGGTAAACTTGAACTTTGTTTATGATTTTCCTTAGTGACCCAAGAGAGACAAAATCTAGGGCCCACCAAAGAACAGTGGTTCAACATAAACAGCTAGAACTACACATATACAATAGCAACAAAAAAGAAAAAGAACCTCTGCCATGACCATTGCAGGTTTCTATGGGAATGGCAATCTCATTTTTTTATTTTAAATTTTGGTAGCACAGGAAATGTATAAAGTAGCTTAATGTTATTCAAATAGCATTAATTGCCCAAATTACTGTAGTGTCAGTTTCACATAAAAGTGCTACTTTTGCTTTTTAATTGTGGGTTGGATTCATTAAGAAACAATATCAAGTCTGTAGCAAAAGCCAATTTCCAAGGCTGTTTAGTGTTTAATAGTGGTTAAGGGCAGTTTTTTGGTTCATAAACATTTCAGTCTCAGCTTTGAGTTTAAAAAGAAAATCAAGTAAGGGGAAGGCAATTGGCCTGCAACAGCCAGCACACCGCTGGTGATATCTGAGGGAGAACCTCATGGTTCCCACTGACCTTGAACCTGGCCAGAAGCACTGTTGGCAACCCAGCTAACCCTGTGAAGGGAAGACACATTGCTTTCCTCCCCTAACCCCACCAAAGCAACCAGTGACCAGCAGGGAGGAAGCACCATCTTAATAAGGCGAGTGGGGGCTGCTGCAGTAAGTGTGCCACCAGTGGATTTTGTTGGAGGTTTAAATGCATGGTCCCTACTGACTTTTAGTTCAGCCTGAAGAGTTGGCAGGGGCAGGGTACCCACTTAGTGCCATAAAGATGGAGCACATTCTTACCTTCTCTCCACCAAGGTGCCAGACTCAGCTTGCCAAGGCAAAGCACTGACTGACCTCTGTTGGGCTAGTGACTGGCTCCAGGAATGGGGTGGCTGTCTCCGTGGCCAGAGAGGTTCACAGGGCAACAAGTGGATGCCCTGCTCCCTGTGACTGTGAATGCTGTGACTGTGTGATAGGGTGTGGGGTGTTGCTGGTCTTTGGGCAATTACTAGATCCCTCTCCAGAAGCTCAGAATTCTCTGAGTGCTGGGGAGGATCATCATGGAGGGCTCCACACTCAACTTAGGAGCATATGGCTTCTTTGTGCAGTTTTATACCTTAGTGGGTGGAGTGCACTGGCACTGTGGACTCATCCTGGCCAGTTGATTCACCTTGGCAGAGAGGGACTGGAGCTGTGAAACACAGGTACAATCAGACCCTACCCTCTGCTGATGATAGAGGAGATCTACCACACTCAACTTGGGTGTCATTCTGGATTCTTGCTATGCCCTTGAGCACTGGCCAGAGCTTCCTAGCCCCGTTCAACCCGCACCTCAGGATATTCACTGAAGGTGCAGGCGTTCCATTAAACCACAGAAGCTCATCAAGGAGCAAAGCTCTCAGAGGAGAAACCAACAAGTGTTTTCACAGATGCATAAAAATAATTGTAGAAATAAAAGAAACATGAGGGGCTGGTGCTGTGGTGTAGCAGGTAAAGCCGCCTTCTGCAGTGCCAGCATCCCATATGCTCCACTTCTGATCCAGCTCTCTGCTATGGCCTGGGAAAGTAATAGAAGATGACCCAAGTCCTTGGGCCCCAGCACCCACGTGGAAGAACTGGAAGAAGCTCCTGGCTCTTGGCTTCGCATCAGCCCAGCTCTGGCTGCTGCAGCCATTTGAGGGAATGAAGCACTGGTTGGAAGACCGACTTCTCTCTCTCTCTCTCTGTCTCTGTCTATAACTCTGCCTTTCAAATAAATATTTTTTAAAAAAACATGAACAAGGAAGACAATGGAACTCCCAAAAGGAATAGAACACTTCAATATTAGAATGTGAAGATGAAGAGATTGATGAAGTGCCTGATAATCCAAAAGAATGATCATAAGATTACTCAAAGGTTGGCGCCGTGGCTCAATAGGCTAATCTTCCACCTAGCGGCGCCGGCACACCGGGTTCTAGTCCCGGTCAGGGTGCCGGATTCTGTCCTGGTTGCCCCTCTTCCAGGCCAGCTCTCTGCTATGGCCCAGGAGTGCAGTGGAGGATGGCCCAAGTGTTAGGGCCCTGCACCCCATGGGAGACCAGGAGAAGCACCTGGCTCCTGCCTTCAGAACAGCGCGGTACGCCAGCCGCAGCGCGCCAGCCATGGCGGCCATTGGAGGGTGAACCAACGGCAAAAGGAAGACCTTTCTCTCTGTCTCTCTCTCTCACTGTCCACTCTGCCTGTCAAAAAAAAAAATTACTCAAAAACACAAAATAGCAAATATATGAGCTAAAGAAATCCATACATGACATGGCCAAAAATCTGCCTGGAGATAGAGGTATTAAATAAAATATTAGAAATGAAGACTTCAGTATGTCAGATTAAAAATGCAGTGGAAAGTCGTAAAAACAAACTCAGTGAGAGAAGAAAGAATAGATGAGCTAGAAGAAAAATCTTTGGGAATATCTCAAGAAAAAAAATTAGAAAAACCAAAAACAGTGTTCAAGTTTTATGGGATACCATCAACCAACCAAATGTGTCTAAGGAGTTCCTGAATGTATGAAAAGATGGAATGGTATAGAAGACTTAGATACCTCCAAGATGGCTGAATAGAGAAAAGACGTGTTGATTTCAACCTGAGGGAGATACTAGAAGAACAGGAGAGGAACTGTGCTCCTAGGGGACAGTTGGAGGGAATTTTGCAGTGGAGGATCTATAGAAAGAAGAAAGGCTCATGGAGCAGCAGTAAGTGTACATGCAGCAGCTAATGGAACATGTTCTACACAGGCTTCATGGAGACAACTTCTTCAGTCACTTCAAACTTAGCTGGACTCCTCAAGTAAACAACTGAGTAACACAGCAGCAGCATCTGTTCACTTATCAAGATTCAAAAAAAAAATCACTCAAAATTATTTTTTAATTTATAATTGGTGGTGTTCCCAATAATCTCAACTCTTGGAGCAGCTGTTCTCACTGAAAGGCTAATTGTCATATGTCTACTGGGACAAATGTCCACACTGCTGCAATCCAGGATGACTGAGTTAATTTGCCATTAATAAATAGCTCTCGTTGGCTTGGTTAGCAAATGAGTCACTCAGAAATTTACTTTTTGTTGCAGTATCATTATTGTGTTTTGATATGTGAAGAAATTCTATGATGAAATGTTCTGTCTTAAATATTCTAATTTTTTGATCATTGCTTTCCTGTGATTGGAAATACTGTGATGAACAACGATGTTAATGTGTATTTGTATTTGACCACAGCTATAGTGTCATTGCACGATAGATACAATGCTTTGCCATCCATTCAATAACAGTATAATTTGTTTTCCGCTATGCCTTAAAAATGTAGCATTGTAAGTTTGCTTTCCTAGTTTTCTTCTGTTTCAACATAATGGGTTTGCACTGGCAATAAGTAATAAAATGTCACCATGTAGTAAGACACATAACAGGACATTCTATCAGGTTATAACTGTGTCACTATACTTGGTAGTGCACTGAGAATCAGTGCAAAATGATGCGTCATGTGTGATCTCTTGTACCATCTCTGGAGTGATTCAGAGATAATACATAAGCACGCAAATATGCTGTTCCTGTAAGATTTTATTTATAGACACTGAAATTTGAATTTTTATTCATCCATTAAGGAATGTAAAAACCATTCTTAGGTCTCAGACTATACAAAAAGAAGCAGTAGGCCTGGTTAGGCTGACAGGCCATGGTTTGCTAACCCCTCTGGCAGAGCATAGAAAGTCTTCAGTGAGTATAGTATTTAATGTTCAAACTCTAGAAGCTTTCCTTCGAAATGAAGAAATGATGCTCACTTTGGGCATTCTCTTCAGCTCCCAAGTAGCATTCTTTGTGAACACAGTAAGATCAAAAGATGCAGATATATGGAGGAAGAGAGAGAGGAGGGTTGGAAAGAAAGAAACAACTGTCATTTGCAGATGATATAATTATATATGTAAGAAAATACAGTTACATCATTGGCATTGAAAAGAGAATATGCACTTTCCTGGCTATGAAATCAATATACAAAATTCATTTTTCCATTAAACTTTTAAAAGTGATCTGTAAAAAAGAACACTGCTATAAAAACGTTAAGAAAATCTAATTTGTGAAGGATGTATTTTTCTCTGAAGGGAAGAGAAAACTTCCACTTTACATATGGCCTTGTCTAAATACTGAAGGAGTTTGTGGATTCCATATCCTTGGCAGCTCATGTCAAGAGCCTCGGGTGATCACTGACGTCATACATAAGAGTGTTGATTGTTAAATTAACAACAGGAGTCACTGTGCACTAACTTCCCATGCAGGACTTCTGTCCTCAAAAAGTTGGATTGTGAGAGTTAATAGTAACACTTGTTCACAAAGATTTGCCTCGTTTTAATATGTTAAGTGGAGGATATTTTCTATGTCTCATAAGCTATAGTAATGTCCAAGTGCTCACAAAAGACGTACCATTATTGAGTTCTTCTTCAAAGTTAATTTTCTCAAAAAATATAAATTAAACTTCAGGTTTACTTTTATTGAATTAAAAAGTACTTTTTTCCTTACTTAAAAAAAAAAAACAAAAAGTATGTACAGAGACAAGATATATACATGTTTTTCTTTTTTTCTCATTGGATTATTTTTTCCAAGTAAAGAAATAAAAAGTGAGTAGCACTCCATGGAAACCCAAATCCACTACCTTTAGTAATTAATGATGAGTTTTCTCATTTGATTTGTTAAAGCTTCTGCTCCTTTATTACTTCTGAGAGTTTGCTCAGGAATTCATGACTTGCAGTTGAGCCAATGCAATAACTTTGAAAATTTTCGCCTATGGTCTTGACAAAAAAAAAAAAATCTTTGTTTCATTGATCTTTTCTAACCACGTGAAGTAGATGCCTATTCATTAAATTGTAGTGTTCATTATAATGTATGCATTTAAAATTCCTAAACATTCTTCTTAGTTTCAGCTATAGCCAACAAATTTTGATGTGAAGCAGTTTTGTTATGACTTGCTTTCATTAGGATTTTGTCTTTGTCCTTTAGGTTATTTGAAAGTATAATGCTTCATTTTCAAGCAGTGGATATTTTCTGGTTATCTTTTTCTCGCAGATTTCTAGCATTGTAGTCTGGAACAGATTCCAAATTTGATTAGTTTTGAGTGTCACATATTATGTGTAAACTGAAAGGACTACATGAATTTAAAGACTATACACATGCTAATTTCCTTTTTGGAAAGGGACTCTACCTAAAATGAGTGAAATCAATGTCATTATTTTGTTTTGAAAACAAAAGATTCTATCAATCTGCCATTTTCAGCTTGAACAGTATTCATATTTTCATAGGTAAGCATTTGTTATCACAAAGCAGGTCATTTAGCAGCAGGAGTTGTGGCAAAGTGGGTTAAACCACCACTTGAATACCTACATTCTGTATTAGTGTACCAATTTGTGTTCTAGCTGGTCCACTTCCTGTCCTGCTCTCTGCTAATGTGCCTGGGAAGCAGTGGATGATGGCTTAAGTACTTATGTCCATGGTACCCACATGGGAGACCCAGATGGAATTCCTGGCTCGTGGATTCTATGTGGTCCAGCCCCAACTGTTGTACCATTTGGGGAGTGAACCAGCAGATGGAAGATCTCTCTTCCCTCCTTTTCTCCCTTTGGCTATTCCTCCATCTTTCTCTCTGTTACTCTGCCTTTCAAATAAATAAAATATTTAAATTTAAATTTATCTTAACTATTTTTTCTACTAAAATCTGTTCATAGTCTGTCATAATTTCTTAAAAGTATGCACCAGTTAATTATTCTTTTTTATTTTTTAAATTAAATGTTATAGGATTTGGAGCCTAGTAGATCATGCATTAATAGCAAGGTGTAATATGGAAGAACCAATTCGTTGTGCAGCTGTAAATGTAGATGGAATCCATCTTGCTCTTGGAATGAAGGATGGCTCATTCACTGTACTTAGAGTAAGGTATGGTATCAACATAGAAATAGAAACAGTTGGTAATTTCCTATGTAGTAAGGTAGAATATGTAACTCATTTTTTACCCACTTATCCTTTTCTCTCTCCCTCTGATTTATATGTATGTGTGTTAGATATTAGTTTCACTAAATATAAATGCTTTTCCTAAACTCAAAAAACCTTGGTTTAGTGGATTAAGAATGCTTAGTTGGTTAATGGGTAAGATTTTGAGCTATAAAATTGGGTTCCAGCTTCCTTTCCTTAGTAGTAGTGATTTTCAGTAATGATCCTCTGCCATTGAACAACCCTGAGGCTATTAAAAATGGATGAATGGTTTATTGTTTTTGTACCTTTATGCTTGAGGGAAAAGGTAATGCCTGTATCTCTTCCTTTTTTTGGATAATTAGAAAAGTTTAAAGAAATTTGCTAAAGCAGTGTTGAATTATAGGTAGATGCATTAATTTGAATTACAGGCAGACATTTAAAAAAAAAATCTGCCCTGGGGGGCCGGTGTTGCGGTGTAGTGAATTAAGCCACTGGCTGCCATGCTAGCATCCCATAAGGGCTCCAGTTCTTCTCCTGGCTACTCCACTTCTGATCCAGTTCCCTGCTGATGGTCTGGGAAACCAGTGAAAGATGGACCAAGTGCTTGGGCTTCTGCCACACATGTGGGAGACCTGGAAGAAGCTCTTGGCTCTTGGCTTTGGCCTGGCCCAGCCCTGGCTGTTGTGGTTATTTTTGAAGTAAACCAGCAGATGGAATATCTGTTTTTCCCTTCCCTTTCTCTATATACAACTCTGCCTTTCAAATAAATAAATAAATCTTTTTTTTTAAAATCTGTAGATCTGCACATGTTCCCAAGGATAAGTGTTTAAGAAATCTTTCTGCTGTAGCTCAGTGAATGGTGGATCCTACACCCACTTGCCCAATCCAGAAACCATTAATTGATGTTTCTTTTTTTGCCTCCCATGTCTAGTTAATTAAGAGTTCTCAAGAGTGTTTCCTAAATAGCTCCCATTAATCGCCTTCCTTCCATTCTCACCACTGAACTGCTGTGCAGGCTTCTGTTACCTCCTAACTTCGTGGGTGGAATAGTCCATGAGCTGATCTCCTTTTCTCCTGTTTTGCTTTGGTCTTTCACTGTACAGTGCTACTGTTTTCCTATAAAAAATGTATTTATTTGAAAGGCAGAGTTACAGAGTTACAGTTCTACCTGTTGGTTCACTGCCCAAGAGGCCGCAACAGCTGAAGCTGGGACAGTGCAAAGCCAATTTTGACAAATTTGACAATGCAAGGACAATTTTGACAATGAGATATACTGAGATTTTACTATTTAATATTTTATTGTTATAAAATACACATATAGAATTTACTGTTTCACCCATTTTAAAATGTATAGTTTAATGGTATAGGCCGGCACCGTGGCTCAATAGGCTAATCCTCCGCCTAGCGGCACCAGCACACCGGGTTCTAGTCCCAGTCGGGGGCGCCAGATTCTGTCCTGGTTGCCCCTCTTCCAGGCCAGCTCTCTGCTGTGGCCCGGGAAGGCAGTGGAGGATGGCCCAAGTACTTGGGCCCTGCACCCCGTGGGAGACCAGGAGAAGCACCTGGCTCCTGCCTTCGGAGCAGCGCGCCAGCCATGGCGGCCATTGGAGGGTGGACCAACGGCAAAGGAAGACCTTTCTCTCTGTCTCTCTCTCTCACTGTCCACTCTGCCTATTAAAAAAAAAAAAAGGTATTAAGTACACCCATGTTGTGCAATTATCACCACCATCCAACTCCAAAACTTTTTCATCTTCCAAACTGAAATGCTGTACTTGTTAAACAGTAAGTCCCCATTCACAGTCCTCCAGCCCCTAGCCACCACTGTTCTATTTGTGTATCTATGAAAGATAGTTTGACTGTTCCACGTACCTCATATAAATGGAATTTTTAAACTAGTTTTTTAAACCTCAATTTTAACTATGTAAAATTTAAATATTAATTAAAGCTTCACCCCCAGAGTCCTATAGATATGTGACACTGCCTTGTTTCTTCATGCAAAAAAAATCATCTTAAATTGAGATGAAAGACTCTGAGACTTCCTTGATAGGCTCAGTACTATTATAATTTTGACACTGATTTGGTTATTGACTAGAATTTCTGTTTTCATAATTATATATATGTATATATAGAGAGAGAGCTTAATAGTTAACATTTATTTTTTTAAAGAAAGCTTTTATTTGATGAATACAAATTTCATAGGTACAGCTTTAGGAATATAGTGGTGACCATAATTAAGATTGAGCATCCATTCTTGATTCTTTTCATTCATTATTTAATTTCTTCAGAGGCTGCTTTTTAGTTTCTTTGAAAGGCAGAGAACAGAGACAGAAAGAGAGGTCTTAAATCATCTAGGTCACTCCCCAAATGGCCACAACAGCCAGGACCATCCTAAGTCAAAGCCAGGAATGTGGAACCCCGTCTGGGTCTTAGACCCAACCACTTGAACCATCATTTTCTCTACAGGGTGTATATTAGCTGGAAGCTGGAATTAGAACTGGAACTGGGATCTGAACCCAAGCATTCAGACCTAGGGTGCGGGCATCCCCAAGTGGCATTTCCACCATCATACCAGATGCCTGTCCCTGCTAATTTTACATTTTAGAAAGTATAGGCCGGCGCCGCGGATCACTAGGCTAATCCTCCGCCTTGCGGCACCGGCACACCGGGTTCTAGTCCCGGTCGGGGCGCCGGATTCTGTCCTGGTTGCCCCTCTTCCAGGCCAGCTCTCTGCTGTGGCCAGGGAGTGCAGTGGAGGATGGCCCAAGTGCTTGGGCCCTGCACCCCATGGGAGACCAGGATAAGCATCTTGCTCCTGCCATCGGATCAGCGCGGTGCGCTGGCTGCGGTGGCCATTGGAGGGTGAACCAACGGCAAAGGAAGACCTTTCTCTCTGTCTCTCTCTCTCACTGTCCACTCTGCCTGTCAAAAAAAAACAAAACAAAACCAAAAAAAAAAAAGTATAAATAAGGACATTTGTTGGATATGTCTATGAATAATAGTTAATATTTGTGATCAACTTCATCTTTCCTATCTATAGGAACTGGAAGTATTGGAATTGAAATGCTAACTAGGCTGGTGCCGCAGCTCACTAGGCTAATCCTCCGCTTTGCAGCACCGGCACACCAGGTTCTAGTCGGTCGGGGCGCCGGATTCTGTCCCGGTTGCCCCTCTTCCAGGCCAGCTCTCTGCTGTGGCCAGGGAGTGCAGTGGAGGATGGCCCAAGTGCTTGGGCCCTGCACCCCATGGGAGACCAGGAGAAGCACCTGGCTCTTGGCTTCGGATCAGCGCGGTGCCACGGCAGCCATTGGAGGGTGAACCAACGGCAAAGGAAGACCTTTCTCTCTGTCTCTCTCTCTCACTGTCCACTCTGCCTGTCAAAAAAAAAAAAAAAAAAAAAAAGAAAAGAAAAGAAAAGAAAAAAAATGCTAACCTACAGTAGTTTTTTCTTTTAAGATTTATTTATTTATTTATTTATTTATTCATTCAAAAGGCAGAGTTACAGAGAGAGAATATAAGATGGTATGTGGCAAAGCCACAGTATCTTCCTAAAGCAATTCTTGGTGATACAAAAAAGTTAGCAATTTAATTATTGTTAACCAACCCACTTTTAATTTATGCTCCCTACTCCATTAAGGTATAATTGACCCCCCCAAAAATTGTACGTATTATATGCAGTGTGAGGGTTTGATATATATATGTGGTGTATATATATATGTGTGTGTGTATCTGTCTGACTTCCTTAGCTCTTATGACTGTATTCTCATGCATGCATACTTGTTAATGTTTTTACAAGAGGACTTGTGCTAAAAAGTTCTTTCTTATCTCCCCACGAGTTTATATTAAAAAAAAAAAGTCATGTGGAGTCAAATGAAAACTTGCAAATATTTTTAGATAGAAGATAAATATATACTTATATGTATGGGATTTTGACTTTTAGTGCACTCTATCATGTTATGAACACCAAACCCCAAGATGCATTCATTCATTCTGATGAATATTTCGGAGGAAGACTTTTTCTTTTTTTGGAAAACTTTAATAGTGGAAGAGCTTCATAAGCATGGCTAATAAATTATGCTGAGGTTGTAATAAGGTTTCCTACAAAGTATGAGGTAGACTTAGTGGTAAATACATTAAAATTATCATTTTAGATTTAACCATTGCCTAGCCATTTGCTTCACAGCACTTGACCATCTTGCTACTGTGTTATATCAACACTGAGAAAAAATTGTGATAGTATTTCCCTAATAAATTATACGTTTATTTACATTTTTTTTCCAAATTTGTTATATTTTGTCTTCTCCAGTTCTTGGAATAAGTTCAAAAGGTTGCTCCTAGACTTTAAAAAAGTAACTTTTGTCTTTTCATACAATTAAAAAAATTTTTTAAGTAAGTCTTCATGTGTATCCATGATTTTTTCACATCAAAGGATTTTTTTTACTGCCTTTCCATCCAAGAGTACTGCTAAAACATGCTCAATATGACCTATTCAAATTTCCTACCTTGAAACTAAGATTCTCTTGTTATAACACCTTTCTACCTTCCTCAGTGTCACAGGAAGTTTTTCAAAGAACTGTCAGAATTTACTGTCTGTCTTTTTTTTAATTAACTTAATATCCCATTTCACTTTACAGTGAAAAATCCTCACTAATGGTACTCTATGTCATTAGAGTTAGTAGACGTTTTTCTGTTCTTCTTTAACATGGTTCTCAGACGTTGACCCTGTTAATCACTTACAGCTTCTCAAAACACTCTCCCCTGGTTTTTAGGTTTTAATTCTGTTTCAGCCTACTTCTCTTACCCCATTTTCCTCATGCACTAATTATCTTTTGTCCAGCTAGAAATATTGGAGTTCTTCATAGCTCAGATGTAGGGATTCTGCTCTTTTTTACCTTATATTTTCTCCCTACATTTTCTCATCCTGCCACTGGCTTCAGTTACCTCTGGTAGCCTAATGTCTCCAGATGCATGGCTCCAGTAATGCTCTCTCCTCTAGACTCCAGCTGTGCATATCCTGTCACCTACCTAACACGTGGATGTCTCCAAGGCATCTCCAACTCAGCATGTCCAAACTGAACTTCTGATCTGCTCTCTGTGGGTTGTGTACCAGCAAATGGCACCATTGTCCATATTCTTATGCAGACACCTCAGAGTTATCCTTCATACCTCTGTCCCCCAGCCCACCGTCTTCTGTCAACACATCTGATGAGTTTGCTTGTCTGAGGAATTTTTAAGGAGCATTTTGATTTTTATCTACAACATGAAAATTATAATATCTTTAACATACATATTGTATACTGTTATGGTATAGACTACATATGTTACTGATATATGTTTTATTATTTTTATTTTTTTAAGATTTATTTATTCAAAAGGCAGAGTTAGAGAGGCAGAGAGAAAGAGAAAGAGAGAGAGAGAGGGAAAGAGGTCTTCTATCTGCTGGTTTACTCCCAGGAGCTTCATCTGGGTTCCCACATGGGTGCAGGGGCTCAAGGACTTGGACCATCTTCCACTGCCCTACCGGGTCATAGCAGAGAGCTGGATTGGAAGTAGAATAGCCAGGACTTGAACTGGCGCCCATATGGGATGCCGGCACTGCAGTTAATAGCTTTACCTACTATGTCACAGCTCCGGCCCCACTAATATATTTTTTAAATCAATTCACTCCTTTCTGAAGTCTGAGCAGTCACCATCTACAGAAACTTAATTGGTTTTGGTCCTACCATTATATTATTTCAATTTCTTTTTTCATCATGGAACAATATCAGTAATCTGATTGTTATATCCTGCCATAGCTTAAACTAGTCATTTAAGGCCAAAAATCTTAATCAGACAGGAAGCCTTTCATGGTTTTCTCTCAGCCTCCCTCACCAGACTGAACTGACTCTGAAATCCACTTGCTCGTGTTAGTATAACTGCATGTGCTCTGAAGCTGAACTTGAACACTTTTTCTTGACATTAGCCCTTTGTATACTCTTATCTGTTGTGAAACATGATGGGTCCTATACCTCCTGGTTTCTGTCTTGTGCTGAGCTAAGTCCCATTCATTCCTTGAAATAAAGTTTCAACATCAGTGATATCTATTCCATTTTCTTTGGTGTGTCTCCCTGGACTCTGTCAGCTAAAAATGATTCTCTGGTCAGTAAGGGCATACTGAGCACATTTTAGCAGTGCTCTTGGGTGGAAGAGCAGTTTAAAAAAAATCCTTTGATGTGAAAAAAATCATGATACACACAAATACCTTATTTATTTTTAATTGTATGAAAAGACAAAAGTGGTCTTTGGTCGGTGCTGTACCATTGCTCTGTAATAGATTACAGACTGTTGGTCTGTGCGTATTCCCAAGCTTTGGCCTCCCTCTGCTGCTTAAATAAGCTATAGCATTCACTGATAAGGTTCACAGAAGATTTGATTCAGAATTTTTAACCAGTTTTCACTTTTCCTTTACATTTGTCAGAGAAACAACTGCATGAGAACTGGTAGTCACGTAATTCATAATTGGTTGCCGTGGAACATAGTTCATACTATAAAACCAGTTAATCAGCCAGAATATGTCTCCTTCACTGTTTTCTGTTTTTGTGTATGTTGGTGGTCAGGCAGTATTCTGACAGAAACCTGAGATTTTTGTGTCATTAATTGAGAACAGTTAAATCTCTAGAACAAAAATACTGTTAAAAATACCAAGAGAACTTGACGATTTTTCCAGAAGCATTTTATTTAAGGTTTGTGAAGATGATGATATCATTATGAAAGGAGGCTTAAAGAGTAGAAGTTGTGAAGTAGTGCTTTAGGTGCTTTCTTAAAAGTCTTGCTCCATAGAGATATGGATGAATAAATGGATGGGATGTGGGGCAAAAGGAAATAAATTGCCCAGGTTTAATTATAACTTGAAAGAGTCCCTGGGAAAAGCAGAAGTAGCTTTGTGAGTCTAGGCATAGAGAGGACTTTTGCAACTTGCAGAGTCTAAGGCAAAAGTAATGTTGACCAGGAAAGTTTAAAAATGAAAGTACGGGGCCAGATGCCACTTGGGATGCCTCATGACCTATCAGAATGTGTGGTTTGGGGCCAGGTTTTGCTTCTGTTCCATCTTCCTGCTAATACAAACCCTAGAAGGCAGCAGTGATGGCCCAAGTACTTGGGTTCCTACCACCCATGTGGGAAACTGTATGGAGTTCCTGGTTCCTGGTTTCGGACTGTTCCAGGCATTTGGGGTCACAGGCTGTCACAGGCATTTGGGGAGTGAACCAGTGGATAGATCTCTCTGCCTTTCAAATAAAGTGAAAAATATATTATGAAGCTAAAAGTGTGGAAGCTTTAAATTTTATAATCTGGGCTCCTTTTCTGTGTTTAATGTTGTGTTTGTTAGGATAATGCTATATACCGTAGTAGGCCCCCAGCTGTATGGTGGCTCAGATACAACTTAAGATTAATTTTCACACCTGTAACAGAAGTCAAGTAACTGTCCTTTCTCAAGTCACTCAGAGACCCAGGATCCTTTTATATCGTTGTAGTTTTATCACTCCTAGACTCCACAGTTACCTCTAGCCAATGGGACAGGGAATATGCCTGTTTCCTAAAACAGCATGGCTTGGAAATGGCTTACAGTGTCTCCTCCCTTATCTTTGGTTAGAACTGAGGCATGTGGCCAAATGACTGCAAAGGAGCTAGGAAGTTCAGTCCAGGCAGAAGGGATGGTTTGGTGAATTGCTGAACACTCATGTATGCTGTTTTTTTTTTTTTTCTTCATTTGCTGGGATGCCCTTTTTTAGTTATGGGACTGGTTTTCATCTTTTCCATTACATAATTAGTACCATGGTAAAGTCCTTGGCAACATATCCTATCCCTCACAGCTTGTACTCAGCTTATCTTTAACCCAGTCTCTACCTGCTTACTCTTGTGTCTTCAGGTGTGCTACCTTGCTTACCTCCACACCCTTACTCATGCTGTGTCTTCCTCCTGGAAAACTTTCCCTCCTCTTTTAGACTTAGCCAGCTTCTTAGGTTTTATGCTTAAATCAGATATCACCCTTCCTTGGACCCTTCCTGCCAGTAGTCTTAACCCATCTTTCAATATTTCCTGTAGAGTCTCCTATTGTCCTTTTGGGCAATCATCACATTTTGTCGTAATTACTTTACATCCATTTCTCACAAAAGAAGGTGAGTTTAAATTTGCATCCCCCAGGCCTAAAATAGATAAGCACTTATTATTACTGAAAGAAATCTGAAGTTGATTGCTCTAAATTGTCCATTTAGAAACTAAAAAAGTTGAGAAACATCGATTTTTAAACTTCACTTTTGGGGAAATTATCTGCTTGGAACATTTCAGATGTTCCATTTATATGTAGAAAAGTCCTTGGCACTAATTAGAAATAAGAATTGTTGGGGCTGGTGCTGTGGTGTAGCGGGTAAAGCCACCACCTGCAGTCCTGGTATCCTATATGGGCACCGGTTCGAGTCCTGGCTGCTCTACTTCCAATCCAGCTCTCTGCTGTGGCCTGGGAAGGCAGAAGAAGATTGCCCACTTGGGCCCCTGCACACACCTCTCTCTATGTCTCTCTGTCTCTCTCTCTCTCCCCCTCCCTCCCTCTCTCTCTCTCTTTCTCTCCCTCTCCCTGTGCCTCTCCTTCTTTCTGCGTAACTGTGACTTTCAAGTAAAATAAATAAAATCTGAAAAAAAAGAAATAAGAATTGTTGAGGCTGGCATTGTGATGTAATATGATGGGACAAAGCCACCACCTGAGATGTAGGCATCCCATGTGAGCACTAGTTTGAGGTCCTGGCCACTCCACTTCCGATCCAGCTCCCTGCAAATGTGCCTGGGAGAGCAGCAGAGGTTGGCTCAAGTGCTTGGGTTCCTGCACCCATGTGGGAGACCAGAGGAAGCTCCTGGCTCCTAGCTTCCGTCTAGCCCAGCCCTGGCCATTGCAGCCATTTGGAGAGTGAACCAGTGAATGGGAGAAGTCTCTGTCTCTTTCTCTATCTCTCCCTCTCTCTATCTCTCTATCTCTCTAACTCTCCCTTTCAAATAAATAAAATAAATCCTTAAAAAAAAAAAAAAAGAAAAGAAAGAAATAGGAATCCCATTTCCTCCTCCTTGTCCACTTTCCTTCTCCTTGCAGCGCTCCACAGCTTTGGAATCACTGTGTTGTTAAATTAAGTCTTTATCTGTTTTTATGACTTATTAGTGCCCTTAGTGTTTTGGAAACTCCAAAATAAGGCATCATTGAAAAAATGTTTAACTTCACCTTGAAACAGTCCCTAGGCAAAGACTTTTGTTATATTATAAAAATGTCAAAGAATTTGGAAGAAAAATAACTTGTAGTAGCTGTATAAAAATATATATTCAGTAGTATTATTGAAGTAGTATAAATCAATTCCACTTTTATTTATAAAGTAATTTTGCACATTTGGCTCATTACAGAAGTTTGTAAATTATGTTTATAATTGGGCATTTTTAATAAACTCATTATTTTTTTTTTTGGCAGGCAGAGTGAACAGTGAGAGAGAGAGAAAGGTCTTCCTTTGCCGTTGGTTCACCCTCCAATGGCTGCCATGGCTGGCGTGCTGCGGCCGGCGCACCGCGCTGATCCAAAGACAGGAGCCAGGTGCTTCTCCTGATCTCCCATGGGGTGCAGGGCCCAAGCACTTGTGCCATTCTCCACTGCACTCCCTGGCCACAGCAGAGAGCTGGCCTGGAAGAGGGGCAACCAGGACAGAATCCGGCGCCCCGACTGGGACTAGAACCCGGGGTGCCAGCTCCGCTAGGCGGAGGATTAGCCTATTGAGCCGCGGCGCCGGCCAATAAACTCATTATTTACAGAAAACTTTTTTCATCCTAAAATCTGTGACTATTTCCTTTGTTTCATGACACCAGAAATTTAGTATGGGTCTGTTAAGTACTTAAAAATAAATAATTTAAGGGGCTGGTGGTACAGCCTAGCGAGTAAAGCTTTCACTGCAATGCCAGCATCTTATACAGGCGCTGGTTCACATCCTGACTGCTCTACTTCCATCCAGGTGCCTGCTAATGGCCTGAGAAAAGCAGCAGAGGAAGACCCAAAGTTTGGGCCCCTGGACCCACGTGGGACACCCAAAGGCTCCTGGCTTTGGCCTGACCCAGAGCTGGCCATTGAGGCCATCTGGGGAGTGAACCAGTAGATGGAAGATCTCTCTCTCCCTCTCTTTCAAAATAAATAAATAAGTCTTTAAAAAATAACAGTAATTTAGGAGCTGAAATACAGAATTTTTTTCGATTCCTAGCATATATTGTTCTCATAAATTTCTGTTGTTCAGCTGGTACTACTTGTCTCATTTACATTTATTTCATAGTGTTTATTTTCATAGACAGTTGATATAGCCTCACAGTCATTGTAGACACATTTGAAAACAGAATTAATTCTTTTATTACATTGTTCATATAATGTCATTTTTTTCTTTTCAACAGAGATATGACAGAAGTTGTACATGTTAAAGACAGAAAGGAGGCAATTCATGAATTAAAATATTCACCAGATGGAACTTACCTTGCTGTTGGATGCAATGACAGCTCAGTTGATATCTATGGAGTTGCTCAGCGTTATAAAAAAGTTGGTGAATGTGTTGGATCACTTAGTTTGATTACTCATATGGACTGGTCCTCAGACAGTAGATATTTACAGACAAATGATGGAAGTGGGAAAAGACTCTTTTATAGGATGCCAGGTAAAATTTTCTGGTAAATTATTGATCAGTTTTATATTTTTAGTGCCTATACAGTGTTTTTCACAGGAACAGAGTATACATTACATGTGATTTTAGAAAACCGAAGGGGATCTGAGCTAATTATCTCAAGCATTGTGGTCTTTACTATAAGTGTACCCTACTGAAATTCTTCTGGTTTTTATTCCCCAGCTTTATTGAGGTATGGTTGATATATAAAAATGGCATATCATTACTACATAATGTTTTGATTTACATTGGCATTGTGAAATGATTGCCACATCTCTCAGACTTAACATTTTCATCGCCACATACAGGTATTGTTGTGTGTATGTGGTTAGAACATTTAAGATCTACTCTCCTAGCAAACTGCAAGTATACCTTGGAATAATGCAGTATTATTAATGATAGCCAATATGCTGTATATTAGCTCTTCCAGAATTTATTCATCCTGCATGACTGAAATTTTGTACCCCTTGACCAACATCTGCCATCACCCCTACATCTTCCAGCTTGGCAGCCACCTTCTAAATCCTTTTAATTCTTAATTAAAACTCCTTTGCTTGGAGAATCTATGACATTCAGTTTATATTAAATTTAATACCATGTGAGTGGTAAATGGTTAAAAGTCCCACTGTGTATTAGTGAGTCAGAATGCCATTTCTATAGGTGGACCTAATCAAGTAAATATAATTGCTACAAATTGTGTGACCATAGATTTTTTGTGTTACCTCAAATTTTTCAAATATTAATAACTTAGTTAATAAGATAAATTTGAAAAAAGATGAATTCCCATTAAAGATTTTTAAAAAGGGATAAAAATAGAATCATCAAAATATTACCTTAATCCTTTATTTAATGACATTTAGTGAATGAATCACTAACTTCCAGCAAGTTATTTCATAAGACTAACTCCATAATTAAACTAATGCATCTTCCTCAAAATTTTTTATATGAAGTCTATACGTAAAGAAGAGTGAATCTTAAAGTCCTCTTACCTGATGTAAATATATTATTCCCCACTAATCCCTATTTCCTGGTCTTTTTCTGTTCTCTCTTCTCAACTATATATCTTGGATTTTTCTTTAAATGCCACTTTCTCATAACTTTTTCCTTTTCTTGTAACTGACTAATCTGTGTCATGATTTTAATGGGATTCAGTTTTATCCTCCACATGGGTGAAACTACTAAGGCAATCATATCCAAATTTGTGTGTGTCTCTCAAACAATGTTATTTTGTTAGTGGTCTTTCTCGTTAATTCCTCATATTTAATTTTCTCTTCTTACCCAAACTTAACCTACCTTGTCATGTATACTCCTAACTGGGGTGGGAAAGATACTTCAAATTCCCAGGTTTTCCATATTATCAGTATAACTTAAACTTGAATAAAGCCAAGTGGAGTAACTTCTTAAATTAAGACTCTGATTTATTTTTAGGAGGAAAAGAAGTGACAAATAAAGAAGAAATAAAAGGTGTTCATTGGGCTTCATGGACATGTGTTTCAGGCCTTGAAGTAAATGGAATTTGGCCCAAGTATTCAGATATCAATGATATAAATTCAGTAGATGGAAATCATATTGGTCAAGTTTTAGTTACAGCTGATGACTATGGAATAGTAAAGTTATTCCGATATCCATGTTTAAGAAAAGGTATTTTTTCCAAAATATTGTTAAGTAACTTATTTCTTATGTTGTGGTAGAAAATTAGTCTTGGCACAAATAAGAGGAGTTCATATTTTTTAAAACATGAACTGACTGGTGGTGGGTTTTATTTTGCTAATTCAAAAGTTATTTTTATATGTAACATTAATTTTTGATTATAAATTTTTATTACAGATTTGTTTGAATTCATTTATTATAAGTGAACCATACCTCTTTCTTTTTAGGAAACATTCTTCTCCCCACTTTCTGAGCTGCTGCTTATAGTCAGACTGTACAATTATAGTTATGGATTTTCTTATGTCTTGTTACTTTTACTCACTTAACTTGTTGAATATGTATCTTTTAGGAGACATTATTCTTATGTCTCTTTCTCAAGAATTCTGAGGAAATAGTCAACTTTACAAACTTAGTTTGGAACTTACTGGTTTGTTGGCTGGTTTTCAAGTGTGAGTGTGTTTTTTTTTAAATCTTGAGTGTATATTGTTTTGAAATTTGTTTCTTTTTAATAACAGTGAGATGTAAAAAAATAAGTCTTTTCATCAGTTATTTTCTAATTATTTTATATATATCACCTCTTTTGCCTGAAACTCTCCTAAAATGATATTGTTCTGTTCATCGCTGGGAATAATTAAATGAAATTCTGTGTTAGTAATCATTCATCTAATTCATACCTCTTCCATAAAATGCTCAGCTTATAACAAGTCCATAAACACTAAAACAATTATATGAATAGAGAATTATTATCAAGGGAAATATAAATTGAAGTACTGTATTGAAATGAGGTTAAAAGTGACAGTAGTCAAACACCAGATTTGATTGTGAGATTCCTGCAAACCAAAAATAAACCAAGGTGCAAAATCATTTTTGTTGTAGATTAAAAAAAAAAAAAAGACGTACTAACTTGTCAGGAAAATCAGTTTTTTAATTTTCAAAGAATTCCCTCCTAGGGCATGGATTTTATATTAGGTACAGAGAGTATATCTAGAGCGCCCACATTTATAGCAACAGGTGCAGTAATGCTTTTTTACTTGGCTTGCTGAAAAAAGCTGGGCAAATATTGAAGTACAACTTAGTAAGGGAGATTATGGGAACAGCTCAAGTAGTGTGATTCAAACACATAGACCACTGATGTCAGACTTCAGGGCTCAGTTTTCCCAGAAACCTAGGATGACACTTCTGATATGTCTCTACAGCAAAGTGCGTTCAGGATCCTGCTAGTCTTGTCATGTTGTTGACTCAATGTTTATTGAACTGACATACCTGTATGCTGTAAAATTTGCAGTATTTATAGGAAAACTCTTTGCCTTTTAGATTAATTAAGTCTACTGTTGATCCAGCTTCAGGTTAGGAAAAGATTGTGTCTGATATGTTCATATATTTTAGATAAACACTTAGGTAATATCTATTAGATGACTTCTAAGTGCAGCTTTTCAAAATGAGGAAAAATCTTAAATAGTAGAAAATACTTTATGGTATAGAATCATTGTAATTGAAGCACAAGGCTTGTTTAGAGAGAAGGGCTGTGTGTTCCTCTTCCACATTTCCTCCAATCTGATTGCAGCCCGGAGCATCTCATCTCCCCTGCCTTTCCACTGCTCTACCCTTTCTCCTGCTCTTGACCAGAATCTTTTAAATAATGCAGACTCTTCCCAGATCGTAGCCTGGGCTGTGGTAGAGGGGTAAGCGGGTAGGGGAGAATGAAGAGATGAGGGCAGGCGACCTTCATCTGTTACCTCTGCCCTTGCTAATAATGTCCAGGACCCTCTCTCTGCTTCTTGTTGACTAAGGAAAATTATTTATTTAAATTCCAGAAGAAAATTCAATGGAAAAATAAAACAAATTTATAAAAGGGACTTACTTAAGTGTTGTTTTTCCAAGATTCATGTTGTTGAAAGGAAATTTAGTGCATTTGTTTTTCATTTCTTTTAAAATACTGTCTCGTAAATGTATGCTGCAGTTTATGCATTCTCCTTTTTTTTTATTTTTTATTTTTTATTTTATTTTTTTATTTTTGACAGGCAGAGTGGACAGTGAGAGAGAGACAGAGAGAGAAAGGTCTTCCTTTGCCGTTGGTTCACCCTCCAATGGCCGCCGCTGCAGCCGGCGCACCGCGCTGATCCGATGGCAGGAGCCAGGATCCAGGTGCTTTTCCTGGTCTCCCATGGGGTGCAGGGCCCAAGCACCTGGGCCATCCTCCACTGCACTCCCTGGCCATAGCAGAGAGCTGGCCTGGAAGAGGGGCAACCGGGACAGAATCCGGCGCCCTGACCGGGACTAGAACCCGGTGTGCCAGTGCCGCAAGGTGGAGGATTAGCCTATTGAGCCACGGCGCCGGCCTGCATTCTCCTTTAAACAGACACTTGAGTCCTTTCCAGTCTCATTTTTTTTATTAAAGATTTATTTATTTATTTATTTGAAAGAATTACACAGAGGAGAGGCAGAGAGAGAGAGCGAGAGAGAGAGAGGTCTTCCATCTCATGGTTCACTCCCCAGTTGACCTCAATGGCTTGGAGCTGCGCCGATCTGAAGCCAGGAGTCAGGAGCTTCCTCCGGGTCTTTCACGTGGGCACAGGAGCCCAAGGACTTGGGCCATCTTCTACTGCTTTCCCAGGCCATAGCAGAGAGCTGAATCAGAGTGGAGTAGCCAGGTCTTGAACCCATATGAGATGCCGACGCTTCAGGCCAGGGCGTTAACCTGCTGCACCACAGCACCAGCCTTATATTTTTAAAAGATTTATTTATTTATTTAAGAAGCAGAGTGACAAAGAGGGAGAGACAAAGAGGTCTTCCATCCGCTTGTTTACTTCCCAAATGGCTGCAATGGCCAGAGTGGTGCTGCTCTGAAGCCAGAAACCAGGAGCTTCTTCCAGGTCTCCCACATAGTTACAGGGGTCCCAGTGCCTGGGCCATCTTCTGTTTCCCAGGCACGTTAGCAGGTAGCTGGATCAGAAGTGGAGCAGCCAGAACTTGAACCAGCGTCCATATGGGATGCCGGCACTGCAGGTGGTGGCTTTACCTGCTGTGCCACAGTGCCAGCCCCCAGCCTTTTGTTTCTATATGAAATGTGTCCTAGGAGGGAAACTGCTGGGTCATAGAGAATGTGAATGTTGATCCTTGTAAGAAAGTGGTAAATTGTTTTTCCAAGTGGTTGTACTGTTTTACAAACCTGTTGATCAACAGCCTTCTCAGCAGTTGGCATTACCACCCTTTCTTATTTTTACAGAGTGTAAAAGATCACAGTGTGACCTTACTTTGTATTTGACCACTAATGAGATTGACCATCTTTTCAAATGTTTTTGGTCTTCTGCATTTCCTCTCCTGTCAAACATGGGTCTCTAAAATACAAAACAAAAAACCACAGGTCTCTTTTCATATTTTTCTATGGAGTTGTTTCTTATTATTGATATATAGGAGTTACTTTACATACTCTAGTAGATACAAGTACTTTGTAATTTTTATGGATCACAACTGTCTTTTCCCAGTTAGTGCCTTGTTTTTTTCTTTCCAATATATTTTCATTTTATTTGAAAGGCAGAAAAGTAGACAAAGACAAAGATCTTTTATCTACTAATTCACTCCCCAAATACCTGCAACAGCCAGGGCTGGGCAAAGCAGAAGCCAGGAGCCCAGAACTCAGTTTGGGTCTCCCACATGGGTAGCGAGGATTCAAGTACTTGAGCCACTACCTGCTGCCTCAAAGGGTATACATTAACAGAAAACTGGATCAGAAGTAGAAGAGCCAAGACTTGAACCAGGAACTCTGATATGAGATGTGGGAATCCCAAGTGGCTAACTAACTGCTGGGCCAAATGCTTGGCCCCTATTCTTTAACAATGTAATTTGTTGACCATTTGTTAATTTCAATGTTGTCAAAACTATTAATTTCTTTTTTTTATAAATTTTTTTATTTGACAGGTAGTTATAGACAGTGAGAGAGAGAGAGAGAGAGAAAGGTCTTCCTTCTGTTGGTTCAACCCCCAGATGGCCGCTGCGGCCGGGGCTGTGCTGACCTGAAGCCAGGAGCCAGGCACTTCTTCCTGGTCTCCCATGCGGGTGCAGGTGCCCAAGCACTTGGGCCACAGCGGAGAGCTGGACTGGAAGAGGACCAGTCGGGACTAGAACCCAGTGCCCTATGGGATGCTGGCACTGCAAGGCAGAGGATTAATCGAGTGAGCCACAGCGCCAACCCCAGAACTATTAATTTCTTTTTTATGGATAGTACTGTTTTGTATGTTAAGAAATTCTTTTACTAGATCAGAAAGATAATTGCCATATATTATATCCGAAAACTTTAAAGACATATAAACAGTTAAATGGAAAAAAGTCCTTTGTCCTATCATGTTGCTGCAATTTATCAAAGATATTTAGCTTTGAAAATTTATATTAAAACAAATTAGAAAAGAAATGGGGTCACTGAAACATAAATATTTAAGTGTATTTCTTTATCTCTACGAAGAGTTATCCTCCTTTAGGAAAGCTTCTATGACCATCTTACCTTTTCTTGTCATTGGTCCTAACTGATGATACAGTGTTCAGTCTTTAACTGTCCTTTTATAATTTCCTATCATACAATCAGAGTTTTCCTCATTGGAAGAAAATCCAAGAGCATATAATCCAACTTATATTAAAAACCGAGGAAATGAAGTCTAGAAGAGGCCACGTGCGCGCTCACACTGTGTTGCTATCAAGTAGTGGAGCTGATCCTCAAGCTCCAGTCTTTTGGTTTAAATTCTGGCATTCTTTAAGCTATGTCATACTTTTTTTGTCTTCTGTGAATTATAAGGGTTGGAGTCGATGTTCACGCCCTCTGCTTCTTCTACTTCTTCTTTCCTCCTCTGCAGACTAACATTTGAACTCAAACGTACTGGTGGAGTAAGGAGAGATGTAACTTTTCCTTTCTTCTTCAAATATCTAATGAGTGTTTGCTATGTACCAGGCACTAGAGGTGTTTAGTACACAAGATGCCGCCCTTGTCTTCAAGGGGTGTAGTTTGTTGGAGGAGTTAACAAGCAATAGACTGTTGTGTTTTTACCCCATGAGAATAATCACAAGGGATAATCACAGGGATTCTGTAAGCATATAGGAGAATACATAGCTTGATCTTTGTGAGTCATGTTCAAATCATGAAAGATGTGATATCTAGGTTCTCTTTTTAGACATCTAAATATCTGGGCAGGAGTTGTGGTGCAGCAGATTAAATCGCCACTTGGAATTTGCACATCCCATATCAGAGGACAGTTTGAGTCCTGCATACCTCACTTCCCATCCAGCTTCCTGCTAATGTTCCTGGGAGGATACTGGATTATCATGGCCCAGGTATTTGGGTCCCTGGTACCCATGTAGGGGACTCAGATGGAATTCCAGGCTTCTACCTTCAGCTTGACCCAGCCCCAGCTATTGGGGGCATTTGGTGAGTGAACCAGCAGATGGGAAATCTCTCTCTGTCTCCCTCCTCTAGGCCTTTCAAATAAATAAGTATTTTAAAAATCCATTTATCAGAACAGGATAGTGGTTCTGGTTATTAAATGATTAATACTTGTTCATACAAACCCTTTGTTTAGAAATAACTGGTTTCGGGGCCAGCGCCGTGGCACAGTAGGTTAATTTCCCACCTGCGATTCCAGCATCCCATATGGGCACTGGTTCTAGTCCTGGCTGCTCCATTTCCCATCCATCTGTCTGCTGTGGCCTGAGAAGGCAGTAGAAGATGGCCCACTTGGGCCCTTGCACCCACGTGGGAGACCCAGAAGAAGCTCCTGGCTCCGGATTGGTGCAGCTCTGGCCGTTGCAGCCAATTGGGGAGTGAACCATCAGATAGAAGACCTCTCTCTCTCTCTGCCTCTCCTTTCTCTGTGTAAATCTGACTTTCAAATAAAATAAATAAATCTTTAAAAAAAGAAATAACTGGTTTCCCTTAGACTAATGAGTATTTCATAAATTTTTTGTTGAGCTGTCCTGATTTTTCCAGGGAGATAATAAGTCTTTGAAAGAGAAAAATTTGAAAGGTTCGTTCAGGATTATTTACACCTCTGTTGGGGCTACTATCACCCAGTGTAGTCAGTTATCTTCAAATAACTGGTTTTTTTTTAAAGATTTTATTTATTTGGCCGGCGCCACGGCTCACTAGGCTAATCCTCCGCCTTGCGGCACCAGCACACTGGGTTCTAGTCCCGGTCGGGGCGCCGGATTCTGTCCCAGTTGCCCCTCTTCCAGGCCAGCTCTCTGCTGTGGCCCGGGAGTGCAGTGGAGGATGGCCCAGGTCCTTGGGCCCTGCACCCCATGGGAGACCAGGAGAAACACCTGGCTGCTGCCATCGGATCAGCACGGTGCGCCGGCCGCCGCGCGGCGGTCATTGGAGAGTGAACCAACAGCAAAGGAAGACCTTTCTCTCTGTCTCTCTCTCTCACTGTCCACTCTGCCTGTAAAAAAAAAAAAAAAAAATTATTTACTTGAAAGTCAGAGTTACAGAGAGGCAGAGGCAGAGAGGGAGAGTGTGTGTGTATCTTCATCCGATGATTCATTCCCCAAATAACCGCAATGGCCAGAGCTGAGCCAATCCGAAGCCAGGAGTCAGGAGCTTCTCCAGGTCTCCCACACAGGTGCAGGGGCCCAAGGACTTGGGCCATCTTCTGCTGCTTTCCCAGGCCATAGCAGAGAGCTGGATCAGAAGTGGAACAGCCAGGACCCGAACTGGTGCCCATTTGGGATGCCAACACTGCAGGCAGTGCCTTTACCTGCTATGCCACAGCACTGGCCCCATAACTTAATTTGTTTAAAGAAAGATTCTCTGACAGCAAGGAGTACTTGAGAGCACAGCTGAAGGAAGTAATAACCAGAGCCTTCTTGCCAGGGAAATAATGCATTCCCATATAGGAGAGACTAAATTTTACCTAATAGGTAACTTCCCACAGTCCAGCCCAGTAAAAATCTGTCTGGAAATTACTGACTTCTAATAAGCTACATATAGAATTGATTCCTATAATAATAGTATTACTATTAAGCAGCAATAAATTACCATTTTAGATGAATTTTAAAAATTTATTTGGCAGACAACACTTCCATCTGATGCTTCATTCCCCAAATGCCCACAGTGGCTGGGACAGGAGCTGGAAACCCAGTCCAGGTATCTCCTTCAGGTAGCAGAAATATAATTCTTGAGCCATCACTGCTGCCTCCTGTGGTCTGCATTAACAGGAAGCTGAAATTGGAATCCGAGCCGAGACATGGACCCAAGCACTACAATTTGGAATATGGGTGCTTTAATTGCTAGGCCAAATGCTCAACCCGTTAAATGTGTTTTGATCACTGTTTTATACTTTAACATGGCTATCTCTAAATTCATGGCCAAAATAAAAGTTTGTTTTCCATATTTTCATTCCAGTATGTAAGAAGGTGTATACCATATACCAGGAACAGATTATTTTAAATCCCTTGATATCAACTCTTTTTAGTTGAGTCAACCATTTTTTGAACCCACATTTTTCCAACTTGATCATAGTTAATATAAAAGAAGGATGCTTACCATGTATAGAAATTCTTGTTTGAAGTGATATTTAAGTGTGTTAACATTTGTTTATCAATTTTAAGATGTATTTTTGTTATAGGGGCCAAGTTTAGAAAATATTTTGGCCATTCCGCTCACGTAACTAATGTCAGATGGTCACATGATTATCAGTGGGTTATTTCTATTGGTGGAGCAGATCACTCTGTCTTTCAGTGGAAGTTTATTCCAGAAAGAAAACTGAAAGATGCTCTTCACATTGCACCCCAAGGTGAGTACTACACATTGCCTGAACACTTTCCCTTCCAAATAACTTTTCAATGACCTCAATGTAACAGATTTACTATTGAAGTATAATCTAGTCTTATAAGTTAACAGTGTAGTTTGTTACCAGCAGAAACTTCTACTTAAAGTATTAAGTCTATATGTTTAAAGTCAGATATCACAGAACACGGACTACATAAAGTAATTTGGTTGCATTTTAATCTGTCAAAACATAAATGGAGAAACAGCTATGTTAGCAAAAATAAAATTAAAAAAAACACTTAATGTATCCTCTGCAAGATGGGTGCCTAAGTTTTGTTTATGCTTTCTTTTGATAAAGAAAAATGTGTAATGTAAAATCACCTGTTACATATAGAATTTTTTAGCTATTTTTCATGTTAACTATAGGTTATATCCACTTATATTTGCACAGACATTTAAATTTGATGTAGCGGTCATTGGGGAGCCAGTGAAGGGATTTAAAGGAACTATTGATTTTGCAGTGAGTGGAGAGGAAGATAATCTGTAGTGCAGTTTACTGACATCTGTGTCACTTGAATAGGTAATTTCATTTGATTGTTTTATGGCTTGTCTCATTTCAACTGACAACGTCAACTCTTCATCATTAACTTTACAGTGCTGTTTTGAAAATGAGTCTTCTTTAAACAAGTAACATTTGATTCTTAAAAATTCCAGAAAGTCTGGCTGATTCTAACAGTGATGAGTCAGATTCAGATCTGTCTGATGTTCCAGAACTGGATTCTGAAATTGAACAAGAGACACAGCTCACCTACCGACGGCAGGTAATTTCTATTATCACACAACTTTCCCTGAAAAGTCATTTGTTCTTTATCTTGTTCCCATTGCTCATTTATTGTTACCTTTTGTCATTTTAGTTTCCCAAGCAATATCTAACTATTTCAGTTTCCCACTTCAGAATTTAACATACACGTCTGTAAAATGTTATATTAAACACTTGATATTACTGAGTATGTCTGTGTTCTGTTTCTTATAGATTTTTGTCAGAGTATACTCTTAATTTATTCTCTTTGAAGTATTCTCTTATGAAGTATAAAAATTTCTTGGAATAGTAAATATGTATTTGTCAATGTGATACCTAGAAAATGTGCATTAGTTTGTTCTTTTCTAAGAAGTAAATTTCATGAATATTTATCCTTGAGAAAGTTGTTAAAGCTGCTGAACAGTAACCACAATGTCTGAAAATTGCATTAGGAATATATGAATGTCTTTATTGATATTTATTCTAAGAATGCTCCTACTTATATACGTTTTCTTAAAGGTTTACAAAGAAGATCTACCTCAGCTTAAAGAGCAATGCAAAGAGAAGCAAAAGAGTGCTACTTCTAAAAGAAGAGAGCGGGCTCCAGGAAACAGTATCCGCTTACACTTTGTTCATGGGTATAAAACAGCTGTTCTTCTCTTACATGCTTGAATTGTGGTCCACACTTACTAGCTGGGTGACTGGGCGTTCACTCAACTTCTCTGTGCCTCTCTTTTCCCATCTGTAAAATGGAGAAAATAGCTCCTATGCATAAGACTGTGAGGAGGAGGAAATAAGGCAGTGCTGATGGTGACTTTCACACTTGCCTGGCATTTAATGAGCACTCTAGAAGTGTTTATTAAATAAAATTTAAAATTTGTCTTATTAAAGTATAGTGTAATATTTAGACATGAACCTCTTCTATTTTAACAGATGAGAATAGATAAAATTAAGAAATAATCCTCTCTACTACATTTATCTAATTTGGAATGATATCGTGACTTCTTTTCACCTGAGCATTTTGGCTTTCATATTTTAATTTCTTTGAAATATAGTTTCTGGATTCTCTTAGAACATCTGGCAATATAGGTCTCCCAATTTAGGCTGGCAGCAGCAGATTGTCCAATCTTGGTCTTTCCTACTCCTTACTCAGCACTCATTTTCTTACTTGATTGAGAATACTTTCTATTTTACTTTTTAAAAAGATTTATTTTATTTATTTGAAAGGCAGAGTTACAGAGAGGCAGAAGCAGAGAAAGCGAGCAAGAGCCTCCATCTGCTGGTTCACTCCCCAAATGGCTGCAACAGCCAGAGCTGAGCCAACCCAAATCCAGGAGCCAGGAGCTTCTTCCAGGTCTCTCATGTGGTTGCAGGGGCCCAAGGACTTGAACCATCTTCCCAGGCACATTAGTAGGGAGCTAGATTGGAAGTGGAGCAGCCAGGACTGGAACCACAACTCATATGGGACGCAGGCACTACAGGTGGTGGCTTTACCCACTACACCACAGCACTGGCCCTGATGATACTTTTAAAAACTTGGAAAAATAATTATTTAGTAAAAGTATTTTTATTCAGTGTTAAAATAGGCAGTGTTTCTATGTAGTTGTGTTTTATGATTGTGTGTGTGTTTTTAAGATTTATTTATTTATTTGAAAGGCAAAGTGACAGGAAAGAAAAAGAGAGAACTTCTATCTGCTGATTCACTCCCCAAATGACCGCAGTAGTCAGGCTGGGCCAGGCCAAAGCCGGGAGCCTGGAACTCCAACAGGCCTCCCATGTGCATAGCTTGAGCTATCTTCGGCTGCCTTCCCAGGTGTATTATAGCTAGGAGCTGGATTGGAAGTGGAGCAACCAGGACTGATGCACTAATATGAGGTTCCAACATCACAAGTGGCAGCTTAACCTGCAGTGCCACAATGCTATCATCAAATATATTTGAAGTATAAGCAAAGTTTCTCTAAGTGAAATTATATTGACTGTTTGAATAATATTTGGAGAGTGAGAATTTGTCACCAATGCTTGAATGCCATTTCAGATGCCCACATCTCATGTTGGAGTGCTTAGGTTCAAGTCCCAGTTCTGCTTCTGCTTCCATTTAAGCTCTTGGCTCTTGGTTTCAACCTGGTCCAACCCCAGCTGTTGCAGGCTTTTGGATAGTGAACCAATGGATAGGAGACCTGCCCACCTCTACTTGTTGAATAAAATTAACTTTAAAAATTTTTAACAGATTTGGCTACTTTTTCCTGGATGATTATAATATTTAAAATTTTTGCTTACTTTATAAAAGGGCTTTTACAGCCCCCCAAAAATTGCTTAAACTTATTTTGAGGATATATATTCTGATGATTCAAATGTGTATAAAACTGTAGTTTGAAAATAAAACTCCTGCTTCTCCCCTCCCAGTCACTATTTCCCTTTCCACAAGTAGTCACTGTTACTGAGTTTCAGAAACATGTATGCATATAAAAAATACAAATTTGATTTCTTCTCTTTTATTTGTAAAAAGCACATTTTTGTTTTATACTATATAAGCTAATATTATACATAGTATAAATAGTAGTGTACTGTTATATTTTTCTGCGTCTTATTTGTTTTACTCAGTATTATAGTTTGGATTGACTTATTTGTAATAAAAGTTTGTGAGATCTGAAATTGTAGTATTTTCTTTCTATTGTTAATTATCCTGTGAAAGTGAAATTGAATGACACACCTAAAAGGTACCTGCTTCTCTATATATATTGTATTGATCAGATGTAATTAATTATACATGATTTGTTTTCTGTGTTAGTTACAGAGGTTATGACTGTCGAAGTAATCTGTTTTATACTCAAATTGGTGAAATTGTGTACCATGTGGCAGCAGTGGGTGTCATTTATAATCGACAACAGAATACACAGCGTTTTTACCTAGGTCATGACGATGATATTCTCTGCCTGGCTATTCATCCTCTGAAAGACTATGTGGCAACAGGCCAGGTACGTTTCTTTAAAAGACTGTGTGACAATGAGCCAGATAGGTTAGAACCTTTTTTGATTGTAAAGTTGGATTTTTCTACTTTTGTATATAAGGGTCTTCAGAATGTTCATGGGAAATATGTATTATTTAAAAAGCATGAATTTAAAAGTATTTTTCACCAAAATAAGCATGTTTTAATTTCCATTTTCTATGAACTTTTTGAAATACCCTCGCTCACGCAGGCATGTTTGTGTGTTTCTATATGCCTATATATGAAAAGTGTTCTGGGAAGTGAAGAATAACTAATTTTTTAGAATAGATTATATTCTCATAAATGAAATTTACCCCAACTTTATTCCTTATAAATTTATTATTTTCAATTTTTATTATTTTAATCAGACTTTGGAACTAAAATTCAGGCTTGTTTTTAATCAGGACATTAATTTTTTGAATTTGTGAGTAAAATTATAGGAAACAAAGACTAGAAATCTGGCTTCTTTAGATACTTTCAACAAATGTCTGTGACAGAGTGATTTTTTCTTAATTTTCCTACCATGGCAGCAACCTGTTCAAACTTTCTGAAATAGAAAGCAGAAGTATTGAAATAGAAAGCACTGAGAAAATTCTTAACTGATAACAATAATGTAGGGATATTACTAGAAAAGGAAGATTTTTACTATATGTAAGCACTTTACTAATATCTTATTGTATATTCATTTTATTCTCACCTCAACCGTATGAGAGTAAAATTATTTCCCCCATTTTACAAATGAAGTTTAGGTTTATTTAGTGAAATTAAATAATGTGTTCTAGATCACTTGGCTAATAGTATAGCCTCAAGCCTGTTGTCTGCTTTAAATATTATGCAAATGCGTCTTCTAGGATGTATGGAGCTTCCTTGAAAGGAGCAAATACTCTTTTCCTTCCTTCTTACCATCCTTTGTGCTTTACCTTGCTCGTTCTTTCTCCCTTTCTCCTTCCCTACCCTTTCCTCCCTCCTTTTTCCCATTCATTCTAAAATATTCATCATATGTATACTGAGATATGTGCTGCAAATGTAAAAGTAAATAAGACATCTTATTGCCATGGTAAAGATTCATATTTTTTAAAGATTGATTGATTTAAAAGTCAGATTAGGCCGGCGCCACGGCTCAGTAGGCTAATCCTCCGCCTGTGGCGCCGGCACACAGGGTTCTAGTCCCGGTCGGGGCACCGGATTCTGTCCCGGTTGCCCCTCTTCCAGTCCAGCTCTCTGCTGTGGCCCGGGAGTGCAGTGGAGGATGGCCCAAGTACTTGGGCCCTGCACCCCATGGGAGACCAGGAGAAGCACCTGGCTCCTGGCCTCAGATCAGCGTGGTGCACTGGCCACGGCGGCCATTGGAGGGTGAACCAATGGAAAAGGAAGACCTTTGTCTTTGTCTCTGTCTCTGTCTCTGTCTACTCTGGCTGTTACCAAAAAAAAAAAAAAAAAAAAAAGTCAGATTAGAGGGGAGGGGGAGTAGAGAGAGAGAGGGAGAGAGATCTTCCATCCACTGGGTCACCCCCCAAATGTTGCAATGGTCAGAACTGGACCAAGCCAAAGCCAGGAGCCAGGAACTTCATTTGTGTCTCCCACATGGGTGTCAGGTGCTAGCTTGAAGCAGAGCAGCTGAGACATGAACTGACACCCATGTGGGATGCCACCATTGCAGGAGGTGGCTTAAACCACCACACCACAACACCAGCTCCAGAAATTTACATTCTTGAAACTGTGATACAGTCTCATGAGTACATATCAGAGCTTTTCAGCCTTGGCACTGTTGTTGTTTGGGGTCAGATAATTGTTGGGGGAAGCTGACCTATATGTTGTAGGATATTCAGCAGCATACCTGGCTTGTACCCACCAGGTGCCAGTAACACCTGACTTCCTTAGTTGTAACAACCAAAAATATCTCTAGGCAGTGTCATATGATCTCTAGGAGGCAAAGTCACCCTGCTCCTCAATGTGGAGCTTTGTATAAGGTCTGGTAGCAATGTAATGATGGATAGATTATGCCTCATTAGAGAAAACTCTCACAGAGATGATAACATTTGAGCTGAACAGTTAATCTGGCAGAGGGGAAATTGGAGGAAACATTCAAAATGTATTTTTTTTAAAGATGTATTTATTTATTTGAAAGTGTTACACAGAGAGAGGAGAGGCAGAGAGAGAGGTCTTCCATCTAATGGTTCACTCCCCAATTGGCCGCAACAGCTGGAGCTGTGCCGATCTGAAGCCAGGAGCTTTTCTGGGCCTCCCACGCGGGTGTAGGGGCCCAAGGACTTGGGCCATCTTCTTCTGCTTTCCCAGACCACAGCAGAGAGCTGGATCAGAAGTGGAGCAGCTGGGTCTCGAACCACTGCCCGTATGGGATCCCAGTGCTTCAGGCCAGGGTGTTAACCCACTGCACTATAGTGCTGGCCCCCAAAATGTATTATAACATGTGTGAAAGTGGGGCAAAGAAAGCACAGTTTATTTTAAAAACTGTGAGTATCCCACAGTATTCAAATCAGAGCTCATGATAACTTCAAGGGCATCATTTTCTTTTAAAGATTTATTTATTTGAGTCAGAGTTACACAGAGAGAAGAAGAGGCAGAGAGAGAGAGAGAGAGAGATCTTCCATCAGCTTGTTCACTCCCAAATTGGCCACTACGGCTAGAGCTGCACCCATCCGAGACCAGGAGCCAAGAGCCTCCTTCAGGTCTCCCATGCGGGTGCAGGGGCACAAGCACTTGGCCCATCTTCTACTACTTTCCCAGGCCAGAGCAGAGAGCTGGATTGGAAGTGGAGCAGTCAGGACTTGAACCAGGATGCTGGCACTGTAGGCGGCAGCTTTACCCACTATGCCACAGCGCCGACCCCATCAAGTGCATCATTTACTTTCAGTTTGTGTAAATGATTCCTCTTGCAGCGTAGTTTTGTGCCCATGTGTGAAGGCAAGGAGTTTGAATTTTATTCCGGTACTATCAGAATGAAAACTGTAAAAAGTGACCATGTACTACCATGATTTTAGGAAATTCAGATAATATTAAATAAAAAGTCAGTAGGGCCCAGGACATCCCTGGGTACTTATCAAGCCATAGCTCCTTTGGCCCTGGCTTGTTTACACCACAACATATCTGTTTTAGGCATTGCATATTCAAGTCTTCTACAGTGGAGGCTCATTCTGTCTCCCCCTCTTTTCCCAGTGTTTTCCATTTCCTTCCTGTGTTGTATTACAGCCAACCAACTCCTCCTTTTTTATAGTTATAGATTTCAAAATAAATTTGTTAAACTTTTTATAAAAATATTTTTTAAAGATTTATTTTTTTATTTATTTGAAAGACAGAGTTAGAGAGAGGTAGAGACGGAGAGAAAGATCTTCCATCCGCTGGTTCACTCCCCCAGATGGCTACAATGGCCAGAGCTGCGCCGATCTGAAGCCAGGAGCCAGGAGCCAGGAGCTTCTCCCAGGTCTCCCACTTGGGTGCAGGGGTCCAAGGACTTGGGCCATCTTCTACTGCTTTCCCAGACCATAGCAAAGAGCTGGATCAGAAGAGGAACAGCCAGGACTAGAACTGGCGCCCATATGGGATGCCGGTGCTTCATCCAGGGCGTTATCCTGCTGCCCCACAGCCCCAGCCCCTATAAAAATATTTTAATGAAGTACTTCTGAAGCATTTTTTTCTAGTGTTGTCATTTGGAGAATAGTGCACATAGAATGACCCCTTGATGAGAACTGTGATTTTTTTTCCTAAGATTTACTTTATGTATTTAAAAGGTAGAGTGACAGAAGAGAGGGAGGGAGGGAGGGAGAGAGGGAGAGAGATGTCTTCCACCCACTGGGGGCCACTGCTGTGGCCAATAGAGGAGTGAATCAACGGATGAAGACCCCTCTCCCCTCTCCCCTCTCCCCTCTCCCCTCTCCCCTCTCCCCTCTCCCCTCTCCCCTCTCCCCTCTCCCTCTCCTCCCCTCTCCCTCTCCCACTCCCTCTCCCTCCACCTCTCTGTGCCTCTCTGTGCCTCTCCTTCTCTCTGTGTAACTCAGACTTTCAAATAAATAAATAAATCTTTTAAAAAACATCTTCTTCTGGGGCCAGCGCTGTGGGTTAACTCCCTGGCCTGAAGCACCGGCATCCCATATGGGCGCCAGTTCCAGACCTGGCTGCTCCACTTCTGATCCAGCTCTCTGCTATGGCCTGGGAAAGCAGTAGAAGATGGCCCAAGTCCTTGGGCGCCTACACCCGCGTGGGAGACCCCGAGGAAGCTCCTGGCTCCTGGCTTCGGATTGGCACAGCTCTGGCCATTGCAGCCAGTTGGGGAGTGAACCATCAGATGGAAGATCTCTGTCTCCGTCTGTCTGTCTGTCTGTCTCTCTCTGCCTCTCCTCTCTGTATAACTCTGACTTTTGAATAAATAAAATGAATATTAAAATAATAAATAAAATAAAAATAATATAAAAATAAAATATAAAATAAGAATAAAATATAAAATAAATCTTCTATCCTCTGGTTCACTCCCCAGATAGCTATAATGGCTGGGGCTAGGCCAGACTGAGACCAGAAACTCCATCTAGTCTCCCACATGGATGGCAGGGACCTAAGCACTTGGGCCATCCTCTGCTACTTTCCCAGGCGAATTAGCAGAGAAGTATGGGAAACAGAGCAGCTGGATTCAAACTGGTGCTCCAGGAGGGGTGGCAGCATTGTCAGTAGCAGGTTAACATACCGCACCACAATGCTGGCCCCAAGGAGTGTGATCTTAAGTGGAGGTAAAAGAACCTTAAGAAACCTTACCTGCCAGTTAATTTATATATTTCAACTTGAATAACTTGGCTAATTATATCATATTTTGGAAATTTTGTTTAACACAGCAAATATCTGTAAGTACTTTTCGTTCAAAAGCATCAGGTATTGTGGGGAAACAAAGATAACTCAGACTGGCTGCTACTATGAAGGGCTAATAATCTAGTCGAAGAGTTGAACAAGTGGGGCCGGTGCTATGGCATTTTCTGAAGGTCTATCTCTAGTACCATCTCTTCCATAAAGCCTTTCTCTATAATGTTTTCATTCTCATTAAGCATGTAACACCAGCTTATTTAATTGAAAACGTCCTGTTTTCTAAACAACACTACAGAATTTACTCCATGAATGTCTTAGTACTCATTGTATCTAGTATAGAAACCCTACAAATAATAGGTACTTAGTATACATTTATTATGTTTAAGGATGAAGTATATACTATTTAGGAGTCACATAATTGTAGAACATTCCTATAAACACTGAGCTTAACTTCATTACCTTTTGAACTAATATTAAATATTAATCAAAAAATTAATCACATTTACAGCCTGTTTTATAAAATTCTATTTGAGTACATTTACAATTATTATCTTTTCTTTTGAATTGATTACTTGATCATTATATACTGTTCTTCCTTTTCTCATTTGTCCTAAAGTCTAACTTATTTGATGTAAGTTTAGCTGCTGCTGCTCATTTTTGTTTTCTGTTTGCATGGACTATCTTCCACTATGTAACTTTTAGATGGTATGTGTCTTTTTCTGGTGCCTTTCATTTTTTGAAATAAAAATGGAAGCACAACACATCAAAAAAATTCTGTTTGAGGATCTGGCATTTGTCACAGTAGTTAAGATGCTCCTTGGGATGCCTGCATCCCACATTGAGGCTCTGCTTCCAATTCCAGCTTCCTGCTGGTGTGCGTCCTGGCACACATGGAATGATGGCTCAAGTGCATGGGTCCCTGCCACCCACAAGGACCGCTCAGACTGAGTTTTGGGATCCTGGCTTCAGCCTGGCCCAGTCCCAGTTGTTTTGGGCATTTGAGGGGTGAATCAGCAGATGGAAGAGTTCCCAAATTCATTACAAAATGAAATGAAAAAAATTACATTTTATTTGATAAGCTTTTTTAGTAAATAAAGGCTGTAAAATTTCCTGTCTTATTTCCTTTTAACAGAAGTAAAAAAATAAATAATTGTTTTTATTTCAGGTGGGTAGGGATCCTTCGATTCACATATGGGATACAGAAACCATTAAGCCATTGTCAATATTGAAGGGCTACCACCAATATGGTGTCTGTGCTGTTGACTTCTCAGGTAAGACTGTTTTCTATCTCAGTAAGAATAACCAACATGCAGAGGCAATGCATGGTATTTTAATCTAAGTCTGTTACCTAAACTAGTCATTTAGATATGACCTTTGTAATTGCTATCAAATGTGCATGCTGTTGTCCTAATCAAACAAGATATGAAGTTATGAATTTTCTAGCTAGTTTATAATGAATATAATTTTTTATTTTTATTTAAATTTAAGTTGCCCATGTGTGTGTAATTAAATGTTCAATCAGGATAAATATATTTGTCTTTTCAATCATTTACCATTTCTTTATAGTGAAAGCATCCAAAATGGCTGTCTAGATTTTTAAATAGAGAAATGTACAGTAAATTAACATTATCTTCACCCTACTATGCAATAGAATCACAGAAAGAATTACTCTTGTCTAGCTATAACCTAGTACTCATTAATCTTTCCTAATCCCTCTTCACCTACTTCCTTCCCCAATGTCTGGTACTACAATTTTTAATTCTTTTCTTTACTTCTGTGAGATACTATTTACTTTTTTTAGAATCCATGTACAAGTAAGAGATCATGTGGTATTTGTCTTTCTTTACTTATTTCACTTAGCATAATGACCTTTAGTCCATCCATATTGTTGGAAGTGACAAGGTTTCATCCTTTTTATGATTAAGTAATAGTGTATATGCGTATATTGCGTATGTGCAATATATAATGTGTATATTGTGTATGTGCACCACATTTTCTTTATTCATTCATCACTTGACAGGCACTTAGGTTATCTCCTTATCCTGGCTATTATGAATGTGCTACAGTAAACAGGGATGCAGATCTTTCTTTGACCAATGAGTTTCATTTCCTTTGGATATATACCTAGAAATGGAATTGTTGAATCATATGGAAGTTCTATTTCTAGATCTTTGAGGAACCTCCATATTATTTTCCACAATGGCTGTACTAATTTACATTCCCATCAACAGTATGTGAGGGTTCCCTTTTCTCCACTTTCTTACCAACACTTGTTATTTTTATCTTTTTTGCTAATAGCAAATCTTACTGGAGTGAGGTGGTATAATTTTAATAGCCATTAAAATTAGCATGTTTCTATCACATTGAAAAATGTCTGTAGAACTCCTAGAATTATCTAAATTACCATTTGTAATGTGTATTTCTCATCTTTAGATAAGCCCTGCTTTTATTTAATGTTTTTTAATGTTTAAAGTTACAGGGTAAGCTTTGAAATATTTAGGGTGAAAGGTTAAGAAAGAAGAAAGGTGATAACTGAATTTTAAGACATTTCTGTAGACTGACAATTTCAAGTTGTCTTGTAAAACTAATTTCATGTTGTTTTGCTGTGAAATTTTTTAAAGATTTATTTATTTAATAAATTAATAAATAAATAAATAGAGAATGAGAGGCAGAGAGAGGGAGAGAGAGAGATCTTCCACCCACTGATTCACTCCCCAGTTGGCCACAACTGCCAGAGCTGCGCCAATCTGAAGCCAGGAGCCAGGAGCTTTCTCTGGGTCTCCCACGCAGGTGCACGGGCCCAAGGACTTGGACCATCTTCTACTGCTTTCCCAGGCCACAGCAGAGAGCTGGATTGGAAGTGAAGCAGCCAGGTCTCAAACCGTTGCGCATATGGGGTGTCGGCACCGTAGGCAGCAGTTCAGCCCACTACACCACAGCACCAGCCCCTGCTGTGAATTTAAAATTTTAATAACTAGGCCGGTGCCGCGGCTCACTTGGCTAATCCTCTGCCTGCGGTGCTGGCACCGCAGGTTCTAGTCCCGGTTGGGGCGCCAGGTACTAGTCCCAGTTGCTCCTCTTCTGGTCCAGCTCTCTGCTGTGGCCCAGGAGGGCAGTGAAGGATGGCCCAAGTGCTTGGGTCCCTGCTCCCGCATGGGAGACCAGGAGGAAGCACCCGGCACCTGGCTTTGGATCAGCGCAGCGCCGGCCGTAGCGGCCATTAGGGGAGTGAACCAACAGAAGGAAGACCTTTCTCTCTGTCTGTCTCTCACTGTCTATAACTCTACCTCTCAAAAAAAAATTTTAATAACTATACATATGCAGAGAAAGCTAGAGTGTGGGTTGGGAAGAGGGAGGAAGTGCCATTAATAAAGAATTTGAAATTAAGAAACTCTGAATTCGTGCTTTTTGTAACTCTGGCTGAAGTGGTAAGTTGTTAAATGCTACCAGTCATGAACATGAAAATGAATGGAAAACTAAATGGACCAATAAAAAAGCATCACAGTAGCAGCAAGGAGCTGCTGAGGTTTACAAAAAGCGTAGGACAGAGTGGAAAAGCCTTCACAGCCTACAGATGCATGTGTACTTGTCAGCATGTCTCATCAGTCATTTGTCTCAGTGGTTTGTCTAATATAGTCATTACTTGTTGCTTAGCAATAGTTACAACAAAAATAACCTTCACTAAAAGGAGTCATTATCAATGGCAATGTGTTTCTCTAACCTATGTGGTTGTCATTTGATCAGCTTTTCATAATCACAGAATTCTTACATCATAATAGAGTTCTTAAGGTAAATTTAATTGAAATAAATCTTTTCTTCCTTTCTTTTTCCTTTACATCCCATTTTTTCCATAGATTTTTTTTGCTTTTAATACATAATAATTGTGTGTATTTATGGATAACAGTGATGTTTCAACACATGCATATATTGCATCATAATCAGATCTGAGGAATTAACATATTTGGCACATTTATTACCTTCTCGCTCCCTTCCCCATCCCAGCCTAGTGGATACAGTCAGGTGAGAGGATAGCAGATAAGTTTAGATGATATGGCAGCAATTATTCCCTCCCCCTTATAAGTACTGGTTCTTTTATAGCTTTGTTTATGGCTAATATTTATTATTATTTCATCAAGTATTAAATATGGGACTTTGGTTCTGGAATATACTAATATACTGAATGTTTTCAGTCTTATGAATGCTAATGGTCAGTATATCTGCTTAATTTTCACAGCGGATGGGAAACGTTTGGCTTCAGCTGGGATAGATGACAGCCACACTATCGTGCTATGGGATTGGAAGAAAGGAGAGAAACTTTCATTAACAAGGTGGGGAAAACTTGGTAGTATTAGTTAATTTGGACTTAAAGGAATTTTTTAATTAAAACAATTCTAAAATCAAGCAAATATGTAACATTTTTTGTTGTTACCATCTTTAATTTAAACTATTGACTAAATAATGCAAGCATGATAAAAGACAAATGATTTCAGTATATTTGTCTTTTGTGAAACTGCTTTTTAATGTACGTATAATATGGCATTGGAAATAACTGTTACATAAAATCTTTAGTTCATGTGAATTCTGTGTATTATAGGTTGTTACATAGCCATTGGTGAGCATAATAAAATGCTCTCATTGTAAATTTAAATGAAAAAAGATACAGACACAGATCACAGATAAATTATTTTTATTTTCTCTTACATTTTTCTCCATTTTCTAAATTTTTTACAGTGAACCTTTTTTGTAATAAAAATACTAATACTTTTTTTAAGATTTATTTTATTTATTTAAAAGACAGGGTTACAGAGAGAGGTAGAGACGGAGAGTGAGGTATTCCATCTGCTGGTTCACTCCCAAAATGACCGTAAGGCTGGAACTGAACCAATTTGAAGCCAGGAGCCAGGAATTTTTTTCAGGTTTCCCACGTGGGTGCAGGCCCAAGGACTTGGACCATCCTCTACTGCTTTCCCAGGCACATTAGCAGGGAGCTGGATCAGGAGTGGAGCAGCCGAGATTTGAACTGGTGCCCTTATGGGATGCCGGCACTGCAGGCTGGGGCTTTAACTCACTGCGCCACAGCGCTAATCCCAATATTAATTAAAGGAGGGAATAGTCAACACTGTCAGAAATTATTTCTTTAGCTTCTTGTTTCTTAGAATTAAGTTTTAAATACTTTTAAAATATAGATGCTCTATATGTAGATACTGCCCAAATAAAAGATAGTTTAAGAGAACTTTATAGTTAGAAAGGTATATTAAGCTATAATAAAGTACTATAAAATATTTCCTTAACTCATTCGTGGGACAAATAGCATTCCCTATGCGCAGTGGTATAATAGATGTTATAGATGGTCTCCAAGGAAGTTCAGTGTTCACTGTTCCTATTTTTGAGGATTCTAGTTAGGCAGAGTTAACAGCGTAATAAAATAATGACAACGAACAAATGCAGATTACACAGCTCAAGCCTGAGACACAAGTGGGAAGAAAGTATTCATTAAGTGTAGTAATCAAGATAGGCAAAGGTTATTGTGGAAAGGCTGTATTTTTAAGGCTAAAACGTTTGCTGTTTATTTCAGAGGAAGTAAAGATAAGATTTTTGTTGTAAAGATGAACCCATATGTGCCTGATAAACTAATTACAGCTGGAATTAAACACATGAAATTCTGGCGTAGAGCAGGTAAGGAAGTGTTCCTTTTTCCTCCTTTAACTTTTAAGAAATTGTTACCTTTACAATTAATTTAGCTAAGTGTAATAAGGTGTCCTGGACTACATGTTAAAATAGAAAAGGAAAATTTGTAGAAAAATTGGTGAAATATGAATAAGGTGTAGAGCCCAGTTAATAGAAATGTACCAAACAGTCTACGGCCATACCACCCTGAACGCGCCCGATCTCGTCTGATCTTGGAAGCTAAGCAGGGTCGGGCCTGGTTAGTACTTGGATGGGAGAAATGTACCAAACATGTTGGTTTCTTAGTTTTGACAAATGTCTATGGTAATGTAAGCTGTTAACATAAATGGAAACTAGATGATAGGTATTCAGATATACTCTGTATTATATCTACATCTTTTCTGGAAATTTAAAATCATCCAAAATAAGTTAATTTTTAGAGTGATTCATTGTTGTCTTGGTGCATTTAAAACAAATATAAGGTTTTACCATCATTTATCAGATGCACTTAAGTAGCGTTCATATTTGCAAAAGAGTTAACATGACATTCATCAAGTGCTATCCAGACTCCTTCATTCGGTTGAAAGTATGTTTTGTAGTTGAAAATGAAAATGAAATGCTTTATAGAAATTACTCATATGCTATAAAATGATGTAAAAATGAAATGTTATGTTACCTTTGTCATTTGCAACTGGTAAATTACAAATGTGGAAGTTCATACTTTTAAGTAAAAACTGTTGTCTCTTTTCCAAATAGAATTTATTTATAAGTATACTGTTCTATCAGTGTGTTATCAAAGTATCAATAAATTTAAACCTTTCATAGAAGATATATAATAAAGGGAGAAATAAAACAAATTATACAGGTTGAGCACGCCAGTCTGAAAATCTGAAACCTGAAATGCTCCAAAATCCAAAACTTTTTGGGCGCTTATTTGACATCACAAGTATGGAAAATTCTGCAACCATAAAATTTTTTTCATAAAAAGCAATGTATAAAATTACCTGTAGACTATGTGTATCAGATATACATGAAACATGTGTTTAGACTTGAGTCCCATTGCAAAGATATCTCATTATGTACTATATGCAAATATTCCAAAGTCTAAAACATTTCTGGTCACATACATTTCAGATACGGGATATTTAACTTCTATTAGAAAACAATAGGCTTATTGAAGTTACTTTTCAAGTTCAAATAACTTTCAAGTTGTAAACTATGTAGACTGTGTAGTACTACTATGTAAACTACATAGGACACAAGCTGATTTTCAGATATGAATTGAATACTTTTCATAAACTCATCAGATCATAGAATTCAGTATGCATTTACAGAGTAAAAAAAAGTATTTCACATTTGTAGGTCAATTCTCACATATTAAACTTTTCATGGATGTCTTGATCACTTGAAATTGTAAATACTCAGCAAGCAATATTTAGTATTTCTATCTTAGAGGGGAAAACTGTTTTGAATGTGTTTGTAATAAAAGATTTAAATAAAGGAAGTAGTTTTTGTTTTGTTTTGTTTTGTTTTTACAGGCAGAGTGGACAGTGAGAGAGAGAGACAGAGAGAAAGGTCTTCCTTTGCCATTGGTTCACCCTCCAATGGCCGCCGCAGCCGGCGCGCTGCAGCCGGTGCACCGCGCTGATCCAATGGCAGGAGCCAGGTGCTTCTCCTGGTCTCCCATGGGGTGCAGGGCCCAATTACTTAGGCCATCCTCCACTGTACTCCCTGGCCACAGCAGAGAGCTGGCCTGGAAGAGGGGCAACTGGGACAGAATCCGGCACCCCGACCCGGGACGCGAACCCCGGGGTGCTGGCACCGCAAGGCGGAGGATTAGCCTAGTGAGCCGAGGTGCCGGCCAGGAAGTAGCTTTAAAATGATAGGATTTGCAATTGAATAACTTAAATGTCCTTAAATTTTGTTTTATATATATAATAGACCTGAAACCAAACCATAAAAGGGTAGATGTTAAAGCTTTTGGTGTAAATTTTAACCTTTTACTCTTGGAGTTCTAATTATAACCAAGTGGAAAATAAATACTCGCTTTCTTAATCAGACTAAGTTTTGTCTAAGTTTTGTAAAGTTTCAGGTAAACTGAATTAAAGGAGATAATTAGCTAAATGGAGCTGCTTGCCACCAGTCCCAGATCCAGGCTTTGAGAATTCTGAGTTAGGAGTCAAACCACTGAGAGACCTGTATTTTTCTTTTTAATTCTTATTATTAACATTTCTTTCTAATAAAATGAAATAACAGTTGAAAAGAACCTTCTTTGTAATTGTGCACATATTGGAAGTGGCACTTTTGTAATATCTTTTTGTGAACCAGGGGGAGGATTGATTGGAAGAAAAGGCTACATAGGCACTCTGGGGAAAAGTGACACAATGATGTGTGCAGTGTATGGATGGACTGAAGAGATGGCTTTTTCTGGAACATCTACAGGAGATGTGTGTATCTGGAGAGACATCTTTCTTGTAAAAACAGTTAAAGCGCATGATGGGCCAGTGTTCAGTATGCATGCATTAGAAAAAGTAAGTAATCTAAAGAGATTTTCAGTTAGGTATAATTTGATCATAGAGTGTAGAGCATTTTCAGAAGTAACCAAGCATTGCCTTTCTGCTTGGCTGGGCTGCCAGAAAATAGTCTGGGGTGTTCTAGTCCTTTTTGTTTCTCTTCTCAAACTTTTGAATACAGTTAAATAGATCTATTGTGTAAACATTTTTAACCTCATATTTATTAAGCCCTCACTATGTGTCAGAAATCCTAAGTGTTTTGTATATAGTAGTCAGTGCCCTTATTTCCCCCATTCTTAAAAGATGAGGTTATGAAGACTCTAGGAGACTATACTATTATATAATTTGCTGAAAGTGGTAGATCTAGCTTATTGTTCCAAATTAGAAACTATGTTTTCAGAGTCCTATTCTAAAAGTAGAATGTTTATTGTTTATTATCACTGTAAATATTTTTGCAAGATCTGTGTTGTTTTTAAAAAAAAAAAAAAAAGGCATAATGACACCCTGGGAAAGTAAACTGTGAATCTTCATTTCTTTTTTTAAGATTATTTATTTATTTAGAAACAGTTACAGAGAAAGAAGGAAAGACAAATCTTCCATCTGCTGGCTCACTCCCTAAAATGGCCACAACAGCTGAGGGTGGGTCAGGCTGAAGGCAGGAACCAGGAGCTTCTTCTAGGTCTCCCATGTGGATGAAGGGGCTGAAGCACTTGGGCCATCCTTTGCACTTTCCTAGGCATTTTAACAGGGATCTGGATTGGAAGTGGGATAGCCAGGACTCGAACAGGTGCCCATATGGAATACTGTGTGCAGGTGGTGGCTTTAACCACTTTGCTACAGTGCCAGCCCCAGAATCTTCATTTCTCAACATTGATTTAGCTTTCTATGTTTGATTGATACATTTAGGTAGTATTGAAAATGCTAACATACATAATTTAAATGTTTTTTTAAGATTTATTTTATTTATTTGAAAGAGTTACAGAGAGAGGTAGAGACAGAGAGGTCTTCCACCTGCTGGTTCACTCCCCAGATGGCCGCATCAGCCAGAGCTGCACCGATCTGAAGCTGGGAGCCAGGAGCCTCTTCTGGGTCTCCCACGCAGGTGCAGGGGCCCAAGGACTTGGGCCATCTTTTGCTCTCCAGGCCACAGCAGAGAGCTGGATCAGAAAAGGAGCAGCCAGGGCTAGAACCAGTGTCCATATGGCATGCCTACACTTCAGGCCAGGGCTTTAACCTGCTGCCACCATGCTGGCCCCAATAATTTAAATGTTTTAAAGGATAAGGTTCTCACCAAAATATATTTCACAAATACATTTTTAAGGTATAACAAAGGTTAGTGTTTTAGACACTGTAAATGGTTTCTTGTCACCCAAAATACAAATAAAATCCTGCGAATGGGGCATTAGTAGTTTATGAGAATTACATTTAAATTTGAAGACCTTTTTGTAGACAGAAAAAAAAATAGAACTAGTAAGTTTGGCAGATTCATAATCTTTTTCTCAAAAAGCAGGTGATATTTGTATACATGATAAAATTTTTCTACAGAATCTACTGCCACAAACTAGTCCTGTGAAGAAAATTATTTTCTGTGTTACTAGTTGCTCAAATAAGTGCTGTTTTTATAAAACTGCCATTGCTGCTGCTCTTTGTTGTTGTTGTTATCGCTTCTAATTTAGATTAGAATTAGACTTGAAAGAAGGGTATACTTTCACTGATGCCCTTACTTCATCTTAAGTCAGTAGACACCTTCATAAATAGGAGATCACTGAGACAGTGTTCATAAACATGCTTCAGTCAGTGAATGTAGGGAGATCTTCATTGTGAAGGTGTCATGGATGGTGAACAGAGCCGTGCATAGTCTGAGTTAATTCAGAGTGGCGATAATCAACTTGAACATTGTATTGTGGACAGATACACAATGCAAAAATAAACCAAAGAATCACAACATATGTTATCCTTAACTGTTAGCCATCTTTTATAGATACCTTCAGTTTTCCCAAACGACTGATTATTTCTGTCATTTTAATACGTCAGTGTTAACTTTGAGTCGGCAAAAATTACCTAACCAAATACCATTATCTTTGGTACTAAGTTTTACACCTTTTTTTTTTTTTTTTTTTTTTGACAGGCAGAGTGGACAGTGAGCGAGAGAGACAGAGAGAAAGGTCTTCCTTTGCCATTGGTTCACCCTCCAATGGCCGCCGCGGCCGGCGCACCGCTCTGATCCGATGGCAGGAGCCAGGTACTTATCCTGGTCTCCCATGGGGTGCAGGGCCCAAGCACTTGGGCCATCCTCCACTGCACTCCCTGGCCACAGCAGAGAGCTGGCCTGGAAGAGGGGCAACCGGGACAGAATCTGGCGTCCTGACCGGGACTAGAACCTGGTGTGCCGGCTCCGCAAGGCGGAGGATTAGCCTAGTGAGCCGTGGCGCCGGCCACACCTTTTAATAGTTATTGAAATGCAAAAACAAATAATGGATTCTTCTGTTAATCCCTATCATTTACATGCTGTAACTTTTAGCTATATTCTTTCTTCTAGAGTTTCTTAATGTCAAGAAAGTTATTTTTCATATAAAGATATTTATTAACATGAACCTTTTATTTTCATAGGGATTTGTAACTGGAGGAAAAGATGGTGTGGTAGCTCTTTGGGATGATACCTTTGAAAGATGTCTCAAGACATATGCTATAAAAAGAGCTGCATTGGCTCCAGGATCTAAAGGTGATCTGAGATTTAGCTTATTTGGAAGGAAAAGGATTATTTGCTCATTTGCTTGATCATGAGGTGGAACACATAGAATATATTTTTCCTTCTTTACTTGATGGATATCATCATTAAATGGAAGAAGTCACTTAAGTGGATACTAGCATCATTGCACTCCTTTCAAAAATCTGTTTTCTGTGATACACATGATAAAATATTAACAAAATATAAGATTATTAATACTAATTTTTAACTTTCAATTTTCCAAATAAAATTTCCATGTGAGTATAACATTTATTACAGACAGGAACTTGTTTTCCAAATGGGAATTTTGTTTCACCTTGGTCTTTTGATGACTCTACCTCTGTAGCCCCATTATTCCCTTTCCCTTTCCTTTCAGTGAATTTCTTCCTTTAAGGCACTGTACCTCATTCTTTCTGACCTCTAGTCCTTTCTACCTGATACTACTTCAGCCTAGAATTTGCCCTAACTCTTCCCTCCTGCTCTCTCCAATGTGACCACATTCTCATTTTTCAAATCTCAAATACAGTTTCCTCTAGGATGATTCTCCCCATTCTTATTTTCCTACTTTGGGTAAGCTCCTCACACACGATCTGTTTTCCTCTCTGTATGCTCTGTGAGGGCAGGAGTTGTGTCCCTCAACCACTGAAACCTGCTTAGGACACACTTTTATTTAATGAATATAAATTTCCAAAGTACAGCTTATGGATTACAATGGCTCCCCCCCCCCCAATGACTTCCCTCCCACCTGTAACCCTCCCCTTTCTCGCTCCCTCTCCCCTTCCATTCACATCAAGATTCATTTTCGATTCTCTTTATATACAGAAGATCAGTTTAGCATACATTAAGTAAAGGTTTCAACAGTTTGCACCCACGTAGAAACACAAAGTGAAAAATACTGTTTGAGTACTAGTTATAGCATTAAATCACAATGTACAGCACATTAAGGACAGAGATCCTACATGAGGAGTAAGCGCACAGTGACTCCTGTTGTTGACTTAATAAATTGACACTCTTATTTATGGCATCAGTAATCACCCTAGGCTCTTGTCATGAGTTGCCAAGGCTGTGGAAGCCTTTTGAGTTCACCGACTCTGATCATATTTAGACAAGGTCGTAGTCAAAGTGGAAGTTCTCTCCTCCCTTCAGAGAAAGGTACCTCCTTCTTTGATGACCTGTTCTTAAATGAATATGGTTTATGCTGAATTAAAGTTAATCCAAGTCAGTGCTCTTTTAAAAAAAAAAAATATTTATTTATTTATTTATTTTAAAGTCAGAATTACACACAGAGAGAGGAGAGGCAGAGAGAGAGAGGTCTTCCATCCGCTGGTTCACTCCCCAGTTGGCCACAATGGCTGGAGCTGCGCCCATCTGAAGCCAGGAGCAAGGAGCTTCTTCCAGGTCTCCCACATGGGAACAGGGGCTCAAGGACTTGGGCCATCTTCTGCTTTCCCAGGCCATAGCAGAGAGCGGGATCGGAAGAGGAGCAGCCGGGACTAGAACCGGCACCTACATGGGATGCTGGTGCTTCAGGCCAGGGCATTAACCCACTGCGCCACAGCGCTGGCCCCCCCAAGTCAGTGCTCTTAAGAGGTGTGGGAAGTAGATGAGGAGGCCCTAATATAAGAGGTAAAGAAACTGTTGTCAGAGTGATAGTAGGGAATCTGGATTTGGATGAAATCAGAATTGTACTACATGGCTGCTCCTTATTTTGAGATTAGTAAATTTAATGGGGGAAATGTGGTACATTATTAGAATATTTAAAATATAACGGGAAAACAATCTTCAAATATATTAACTGTCAAAATGGCATCACTGGCTATATATACATCTTTATATTACAGTAATTTCATACTAGAAGAACATCTCCACTTAACATTTCAGGCCTTCTCCTAGAAGATAACCCATCTATCCGTGCCATATCATTAGGACATGGTCATATTTTAGTTGGCACAAAGAATGGTGAAATACTGGAAGTGGATAAAAGTGGCCCAATAACACTTCTGGTCCAGGTAATTATAAATGCTAATATGCTTTATTCTTTTTATGCAAGTGATCTTTCAGTACATGAGAGTCAAAAGTTAGCAGTAGCAAAAGGTGTTAAATTAGGAAAATGTTAATGTTATTAAAAACAGAAAAAACTTTTAATTGTAGCTAAATGACTGGATGTATGTAAATAAATATGTGTATTGTCATGTAGAATAGTGGCCAATATGTGAAAAAATTTCTTACCACAAAATCACAGAACAATAGAAGGAAAACTAATTGTAATTAATCTAAGCACATTTATTTCATATTTAATTTTATTTATTCGAAGTATAGTTGTTTAGCCTAAGGCAGTTGTTTTATCTGTAACTCTTAGGTTATTCTTTAAGTTTCTGACTTAAGTACCAAATGAATGATCTGTGTTAAAATTTTGTTACTTGAAACATTTAGCAGTGAAAGATGTTAATAATTAAACAGCCAGCAATATAATAGTTTGTGCTTTTTTTAAAAAGATTTATTTATTTTTTTATTTGAAAGAGTTACAGAGAGAGGTAGAGACAGAGAGAAAGGTCTTCCACCTGCTGGATCACTCCCCAGATAGTCACAACGGCCAGAGCTGCACCGATCCGAAGCCAGGAGCCAGGAGCTTCTTCCGGGTCTCTTACATGGGTGCAGGGGCCCAACGACTTGGGCCATCTTCTACTGCTATCCCAGGCCATAGCAGAGAGCTGGATCGGAAGAGGAGCAGCCGGGACTAGAACTGGCGTCCATATAGGATGTTGGCACTTCAGGCCAGGGCGTTAACCTGCTGTGCCACAGCGCCGGCCCCCAATAGTTTGTGTTTTAGAAATGTACTTTTAAACAGCAGGATTAACTGCTGGTCATATGATTCTTAAAATTTCTGAATGGTAGATTAGACTTTTAGATGCATATTTATTCTATATACTATGTTTTCCTGAAAAGTAGGGAGGAAAATAAATCAACACTATAAAACATAGTAAGGGAGATAGGATCCATCCTGATTTAAAAAAAAAAAAAAAAAAAAGTCTTGATGAAATTTTATATAGTAACGTCAAATCTCATTTTGCATTTTACCCTGAAAAAGAATTATTTCCAGGGCAGATGTTATGGCACAGTGGGTTAAACTACCGCCTTGGAAATCTACATCCCATCCATCAATAAGCCTAGGCTTGAGTCCTGCCTCCACTTCCAAACCAGGTTCCTGCCTGGATCAAGTACTAGGGTCCCTGCCCCCCATGTGGGAGTCCCAGATGGATTTCCTGACTCCTGACTTTGGCCTAGCCCAGCTTCAGCTATTGCAGGTACTTGAGGACTGAATCAATAGTGAAAGACAACTTCCTCTCTCTCCCTCTTCCTCTCTCCTGCCACCCCCCACTGCCATTTTTCTGCCTTTCAAATAAATAATTTTTAAAAAATAATAATTTCTTAATACAAACATATTTTTCCTCCAGCCTCTACTTCACTCCTTTCAGGACACCAAAGAGCACACATAAAAGATAACACTGCATGTGCTTTGATGTATGATTTCCTGATGTTTAAAATCGAATTTTAAGCAAGTGAAAAAAAAAGCCACACATTAAATTAACTAGCTCTTACACCTTAATTTCAGTTACAAAATATGACTTTGAAATAAAAAGATGAGTCATGGTATTTAACATATTTATTATCTTGTGGAAAGTGAAACACAAGTACACCTCTACAGATTAATCTAAACATAAAATAATTAAAAACAATTTCATAATTGTGAGAAAAGATTTAAAAGTCATAAATGACATCCCTTATAAGACAAACTTCAGACAAAATAAATTTAGCGGAGTTTGAGTATTAAAGTATTCATGAATTGGACAGCACCCAAAATGAAGTGATATCTGCTGCAGCAGTGTGGGCGATGAACTTGTATAGGCTAAACGCAGAACTAGGCTAAAATGTTTTCATTGGTTGGACTGGAAAGACTTTAGAGGTTAGTGGTTTGATTAGTAAAGTCTCTAGTTTTGTCTTACTGTTTACATTGGGCTTCAGTTTGTCTGCATAGATATGTAGAACACGCTAGTTGTCCTAATTGTCTCCAAACTAAAAAAAAAAATTAACACATCTCATTGTTTTTGATATTCATTATAGATTTCAAATGTCTTTTTATTTCCTTGACATCTGGATCAAGATAAGTATACCAGGTCTCACCATGATTGCCTAACTTGCGCGTGAGGTCTTAGCCAATCCAGTAAAATAAAACAATAAAACATGTATGTGGGGTCGGCATTTGGTACAACCAAATGTTAAGAGGCTGCTTGGGATGCCCACATCACATATCAGAATGCCTTGAGTTTGAGTTCCAACGCTGCTTCCAGCTTCCTGCTAATGTGCACTCTGACAGATAGCACTAAGTAGTTGGGTCCCTGTAGCCCTTGTGGGAGGATCTAGATTGAGTTCCAGGCTCCTGGCTTTAGGTTGAGCCAGCCCTGGCTGTTGTGGGCATTAGGGAGTGAACCAGTGGATGGAAGATGTCTGTCTCTTACCCTTTACCTCTCTTTCTCTGCATCTTTACCTTTCAAATAAATTTTTTCAAAGTTTTTTTTTTTTTAAAGAGTTAGTTTGTTTATTTGAAAATCAGAGTCAGAGAGGAAGAGGAAGAGAGAGGGAGAGAGAAAGCTTCCATCTATTGGGTCACTCACCAAATGGCCCCAATGCCAGGGCTGGGCCAGGCCAATGCCAGGAGCCTGGAATTCCATCTGAGTCTCCCCCGTGGGTACAGGTGCCCAAGCACTTGAGTCATCCTTCACTGCTTTCCCAGGTGCATTATCAGGGAGCCAGATCTGAAGTGGAGCAGTGAGGACTCAAACCAGCAGCTATATGGAATGCTGGCATTGCAGCACAGCACTGTGCCTTAATGCCAGCTCCTCGAAAGTGTTTTAAACGGTATATATGTTGGAAACAGATGGCTAACAGTATTGTAAAGTTTTAGATACCATCCTATACCTTGAATATGAAGAAAATAAACCTGAAAAATTATTAGAACTAGGGAGTCCAGCAAAGTGATTAGATGCAAAACTAACATATAGAAACCAATAGTATTGTTTATGTTCCAGTAGTAACTGGCTAGAAAATATGTCAAAAAATGTTGCTCACAAAAAAATCTATAAAATAACCAGGAATAATTATAGGTAAAAATATGCAGGGCCTGTGTTAAGAAAACTATAAGATGTTAATAATATAAATTGTCTAAATAAGGATGAACAGTTGGTCTAGTGTTTAGTATGCCAGTTAAGGCTCATGTGCCATATCAGAGTGCCTGGGTTCAATACCTGGCTCCAGCTCCTTGCTAATGTGGACCTGGGAGGTGGCAATGAAGGCTTGAGTATTCAGGTTCCTGCCATCCATGTGGGAGACTTGCTTTGAGTTTCTAGTACTCAGCTTCACCCAGGCTGCAGCCATGTGGAAAGTGAACCAGCAGATGAGAGAGGGCTCTGTCTATATCTCTGCTTCTCAAATGAATAAATTAAAACTTAGTGGAGCTGGCACTGTAGCACAGTGGGTTAAAGCCCCAGCCTGCGGCACCAGCATCCCATTGGGGTACCAGTTCAAGTCCCAGTTGCCCCACTTCTGATCCAACTCCCTTCTAATGCACCTGGGAAAACAGCAGAAGTTGGTTCAAATCCTTGGGCCCCTGCACCCACGTGAGAGACCTGGAAGAAACTTCTGGCTCCTGGCTTTGGATCGGCACAGCTCTGGCCATTGCGGCCAATTGGGGAGTGAACCAGTGGATGGAAGACCTCTCTCTATGTACCTATCTCTCTCTTTGTAACTCTTTCAAATAAATAGAATTTTTTAAACTTAGTTGGCAAAATATATAAATTGTAAATTTAGTATGATCACAATATAAATGAGATTTATCACTAATTCTAGAAGGACTTTTTAAAAAAGATTTATTTATTTATTATTTGAAAGGCAAAGTTAGAGAGTGGGAGTGGGAGAGCTGGGAGTGGGGAAAGAGAAAGAGATCTTCCATCCTCTGATTCACTCCCCAAATGGCCACAACAATAGGAAGTGGGCCAGGCTGAAGCCTGGAGCTTCATCTGAATCTCCCACATGGGTAGCAGGGTCCCAAACACCTGGACCATCTTCCTCTGCCTACCCAGGCACATTAGCAGAAAGCCGGATAGGGAGTAGAACAGGTGGACTCAAACTTGCACCCATATGGGATGCCGATGTCTCAGGCAGTGGCATAACCCACTAAGCCACAATGCCAGCCCCTCATTTACCTCTTTTAACTTTTTTCAACAGTGTTTTGTAGTTTCCAATGTACTTACTTTGTTAAATTTATTTCTAAGTATTTTATTCTTCTTGCTATTGAAAATAGAACTGCTTAATTTTTAGATTGCTCATTGCTAGTTCATAGAAATATATTTTACACCATAAACTTGCTGATCTCATGTATTAGTTCTAATAGCTTTATAGTAGATTCTTGAGGATCTTCTAAAAAATTTGTTCTTTTGAAAGGCAGTTAGAGAAGGAGGGAGGGAGGGAAGAAGCGGAGGGAGAAAAAGAGAGATAATCTTCCTTCCACTGATTCACTCCCCAAATGGCAACAACAACTGGAGCCAAAGCCAGGAGCCTGGAACTGCTTCCAAGTCCCACATGGGTACAGGGGCCCAGCACTTGGGCCGTATTCTGCTGCTTTCCCTGACGCATTGGCGGGGAACTGGATTGCAAGCAGAGCCCGACAAGACTTGAACTGGAGCGCCTATGGGATGCCAGTGTTGCAGGCAGTGGTTTAACCCACTTTACAACAATTCCAGCCCCAGGATTTTCTGTATATAAAACCATGTTATTTATAAATGTAGGTTTACTTCTCTGACCTATCTAGGTAACTGTCATTTCTTTTTCTTGGTCAGTTGTCCTGGCTAGAACTGCCAGTACAATGCTGAATGCAAGTAGTGATAACAGACAGTCCTGTCTTGTTCCTAATCTTAGGAGGAAAGCATCCCATCTTCTACCATTAAGTGTAATGCTGGTTGTGTAGTTTTCCTTGGCTCTTTACTAAGCTGAGGAACTACTCTTTTATTCCTAGTTTGTTGAGTGTTTTTATCATGGGTGAGGAGGAATTTGTCAAATGCTGTTTCTGTATCTATTGAGATGATTGTGTGGTGTTTTTCATTCTACTGATTATGTCATTAATTGATTTTTGGATATTTTGCCAACCTTGCATTCCTGTGTAAATCTCACGTGGTTATGATATATAATTGTTTTATATGTTGGATTCAGTTTGCTAGTATTTTGTTGAGGATTCTGGCATCCATATTTTCAACACTTCTCTATCAGTGGCCTAGGCTGAAGCAGTTTCAGGTCTTTCTAGGTTGTTACCAGGGGCCCATTATTCTCAATGACTTTGCACCATAGTGGGTTCTCTTCCTGCTGCTGCATTCACCAAGAATTTAACCTCAGCAACACACAGCTAAGGACAGAATGAGAAATGCTGACATTCTATCCCTCGTGGGAAGACAGCCCTCCAACCAGGAGCTGAGGGGAGAGCCAAGAGTTCTTAGTATGGTCTGAATACAATTCCATCTGAATGAAAACGGAAGAAAGGAGTGGATCTCAGTTGCAATGCCACAGACTCCCACTGTTCTAACTAAATTTTAACAGATTTTCTTGAGTAAATGTTCTTTCATTTGTTCTATCTCCCTATTACCATTTTCAGAGATTTTAAATGGTTGGTTTTATTATTTTTTAAGATTTATTTATTTGAGAAGCAGAGTTATAGACAGAGAGAGGGAGAAACAGAGAGAGCGCTTCTATCTACTGGTTTACTTCCCAAGTGGCTGCAATGGCCAGAGCTGGGCTGATCGGAAGCCAGGAGCCAGAAGCTTCTTCTAAGTCTCCCACATGGATGCAAGGGCCCAAGCACTTGTGCTATCTTCCACTGCCTTCCCAGGCCAGTAGCAGAGAGCTGAATCGGAAGTAGAGCAGCCAGGACTCGAACCAGCACCCATGTGGGATGCTGGCACCGCAGGCACAGTGCCACAGCACTACTGTGCCATAGCACTGACCCCCTGGTTTGTTTGTTTTAATTATTTCCAGTTTCACTGGTGAGCAGGTCTGCATAACTCCTCACACTGTCATGCAAAAGTGCTTCCTGTGTGGTAATTACTAACATTCCAGGCAACCACTTTCTATCCTCTCCACCCAGTGAATGTTTGATTATAAGTTAATTTGGATAGTAACTTAATGATAATATAATTGTAGAGATAAAGTTACTACAAAGATATTTATGGTATAATCCAAAGATAAACAGATAAGTTTTTTCAGACTTCATTATCCTGTCCATTATCACGTTACAGACTATTGTAGAAATTTGAAATAAAGTTATACACACACAAACACACATATACCTACCTTCTGGTTAAACTGATCTTAACTGTGTTTTCTTTATAGGGACACATGGAAGGTGAGGTGTGGGGTTTGGCTACACATCCTTATCTGCCCATTTGTGCCACTGTAAGTGATGATAAAACCTTAAGAATATGGGATCTCTCGCCTAGTCATTGTATGCTGGCTGTCCGGAAACTGAAAAAGGGTAAGAGAGCAAAGTTACTATTAACCCAGGGCAAATGAGGATATATAGCAGCTGTGAATTTCTCTATAAAGTGGTAGGGAATGTTATCTTAAAGAATAATGGCATTACAGGAGGAATTTGTGTTGAAAAAAATAGGACTAGTTACTCTAAGATATGTGATACAATCAGCAGACATAGGAAAGGGCTGTCTAGTCATAGTAAAGGCCAAATTGAAGTTAGATAGTGTGAATTTATAATTTAGTAATTAATTTCTTTTTACTTCTGTTGGCTTCTCAGATAGTCTCTTAGGGCTTTTATTAAATATTCATTGTGTATATTTAACTAAAAATCTGAAGTTCATCACGGTCTCTAGAGAACTTGAACTTCCCTTTTCTTATTATGATATCCAGCATTTTCATTCTCTGGTGGTTGTTTTCTACCCGTACAACCCCTTTCCATTGACATTCTTGCTGTTTTATGCCATCAGTGTTTATTCAGGTTTATCTATGCTTAAGTAGTTTGTTTACCTTTTCTTCTTGTATCTCAGGAATTTTTCTTTTACCATTTATTTCTTCCTAAAATATATCCTTAGAGTTCCCTTAATAAAGGTTTGTTAGAAATTCCCTCAGCTTCCTTTGTGTGGACCAGCAACACACCATAGGCAGGGTGGCAGGAGTGGTTCATCCACGCAGCAGGAGTATTTACCATTGGCATCACAGTTCTTAAGGAGGCTGGGTTTTACTTAGATTTTATTATTACTGTTTTTAAATTCTGTATGGGCAGTGTATTGCCACTTGGAGTGAACTGTTACTAATACCCTGACCTTGGTAAACACTGGTCTGGTCTGATGTATTATGATTTTACTTTCATTCTCAAGTACTAATATAGGGGCCGGCGCCATGGCTCACTTGGTTAATCCTCTGCCTGCGGCGCCAGCATCCCATATGGGCACCAGGTTCTAGTCCCGGTTGCTCCTCTTCCAGTCCCGCTCTCTGCTGTGGCCCGGGAGGGCAGTGGAGGATGGCCCAAGTGCTTGGGCCCCTGCACCCATGTGGGAGACCGGGAGGAGGCACCTGGCTCCTGGCTTCAGATCGTATCAGCGCCGGCTGTAGCAGCCATTTGGGGGGGTGAACCAACGGAAGGAAGACTTTTCTCTCTGTCTGTCTCTCTCTCACTGTCTACAACTCTACCTGTAAAATAAATTAAAAAAAAAAAAAAGTTCTAATATAACAACTGCTTCAGGGGTTCTTGGTGAAAAGATATTATTCCTCTGGTTTCTACTGTTTTCTTTTACTTTGTTCTACATTAATAATATCATGCTTGTATGTGGATTTATTTATTTTTCTTGGAGTTGGTTATGTGTCCTTTATCTGTAGATTTATGTCTTATATCAATCCTGAAAAAAAGTCTGCCAGTGTTAGTGTCTCATAGGACTATATATTTTCATTTGGTTATAGAGAAAATTCATGATTCTGTCATTTTGTTTTTAAATATTATTCTGTGATCACCTTTATTTTTGTCATCACTGATTCAAGAGGAAAACAGGTGAATTTTCCTAACTTAAAAGATATAAGTATGTGTTTTCTATTGGTTGAGAATTAAGATAACTGAGGTCATACTTGGTGAAATATTATAAAATATACTTACTTCTTTGAAACATTCAGTAAGCAAATACTACTTTCATCAACAAATGGATATAGAATTGTCATAGTCCTAAGATTCAGTGCTTTATAAAAATAAGTCATTAAAGTAGATTTCATTTGTAGGTGGTGCAGCATTAGGTTGTGCCAGCCTTTTGCACTTCTCTATGTAATGATATAGTGGAAAGTTCCCCTTTAACCTTTGTACCCCTGGTTTTTAGCTTTTAATGATCAATTATGAATTTTAATAGGTTTTCTGTTTCTGTTCTAATTTTTATTTATTCGAGATAGAGAGTTCTCATTTTCTCACTCACTCTCCAAATGCCCACTGTAGCCTGAAGCTGGAGCTGGGAACTCAATCCAGTCCTTCCCCGTGGGTGGCAGGAACCCAGACATTTGAGCCATTATCATTGCCCCTCAGAGGTCTATATTAGCAGGAAACTGGAGTCAGGAGCATAGCTGTGTAGCTAACTCAGGCATTCTATTATGGGACGCAGACATCTTAATTGCTAAGCCTATTGCCTACAAAGTAGCTTTTTATTTTTTAATTCTACACTATCCCATGTCTTGGCTCATTTCATGTTTTCTGTCTCTGTGTAGTGAATGCATCTATGTTATTTCTTATGATACTTTTTTTAGTTCTTTTTTAAAAAATTATTTATTTGAAAGTCAGAATTACAGAGAGAGAAAAAGAGAGATCTTCCATCTGCTGGTTCACTCCCCAAATGGCCACAACAGCCCTGGCTGGGCCAGTCCAAAGCCAGGAGCCAGGAGCTTCTTCCAGGTCTCCCACATGGGTGGCAGGGGCCCAAGTACTACTTCTGTTTTTCCCAGGCCATTAGCAGGGAACTGGATTGGAAGTAGAGAAGCTGGTGCTCATATGGGATGCTGGCTCATAGTGGCTTTACCCACTATGCCATACGCTGGCCCCTATTTTTTTATTTATTTATTTTTTCAAAGTTACAGAGGGGGTGGGGGAGAGATCTTCCATCTGCTGGTTCACTCCCCAAATGGCTGCAATGGCCAGGGCTAGACCAGGCTGAAGCCAGGAGTCAGGAGCTTCTTCCGGGTCTCCCAAATGGACACAGAGGTCCAAGTGCTTGGGCAGTCCTCTGCTACCTTCTTGGGCCCATTCCCATGGATCCAGATCAGAAGTGGAGCAGCCAGGACTGGAACAGGCACCCATATGGGATGCGCAGCACTGGCCATTGCGGCTTTCTGGGTAGTGAATCAGCGGGTGGAAGACCACTTTCTGTCTCTTTGCCTCTGCCTCTCTGTAACTTGCCTTTCAAATAAATAAAGAAATCATTTGAAAAAATAAAAGAAATGATTTATTTGAGAGGCAGAAAGACACAGAGATAGAGAGCTCCTTCTACCCCAAATGCCCACAATAGCTAGTGCTGGACTGGGCCAAAGCTGGCAGCCTGGAGCACAATCCAGATCTCTACTGGATGGCAGGAACTCAATTACTTGAGCTATCACCACTTCCTGTTGGAGTCTGCATTCATAGAAAGCCAGAGTCAAGTGCTGGAGGCAGGTGTCCTACCCAGGAACTCTGATAAGATATGTGGGCGCCTTAACTGCTAGGTTCCATGCCAACCCCAGGATATCTCTTTGAATAACATTTTTTGGAGGGATTATAGCCCTTTTATTGATAAAAAGATAATGTTTGTTTCAAAGAAGGCATTTTCAGTTTTTATTATCTTTAAAAATAAATCATAACTTCCTACTGTTATGAGTTGAATTGTACCCCACAATTCAATCAAAAGATCCAATGAAGTCCTAGCCTTAAGGCACCTTTAGTTGGAAATAGGATCTTTGCAGATGTAATAATGTTGAGATCATACTAGATTAGAATGGGCTCTAACTCCAGTAACTAGTGTCCTTATAAGAAGACCATGTGAACACACAGAGTTACAGACACACAGGGAGAACCCAGTGTAATGATGTAGGCAGATATTGGACTGATGTGTCTATAAGCCCAAGGTATCATGGATTGCCAGAAAGCACCAGAAACCAGAGAGTAACAAGGAAGGATTCTTTCCTTGAACTTTTAGATGGAGCATGGCCTTGCTGATACTTTGATTTCGGAATTTTGTTCTCCATAACTATGTGAGAATAGATTACAGTTGTTTTAAGCTATTCAGGTTGTGGTAATTTGTTACTGCAACCCCAGTAAACCAGTACAGTGTTTATATTCCACTTATTCAACAAGCCTTGGAATTGGAGTATGAGTTATTTTCACTGTGTAGGCTTTGCTTAATTGACCATCATCTCCATAAAACTTGAGAAAAGTATAAAAACAAAAAAGAATAACCTTACATGGCTCATGTTCAATTTTTAAAATTAATGCATTAATTTAATGTAACTCTAGATGCTACTGATTAACAGATCAGATTTATTTTTATTTGAAAATAATGGTATTAAATCATCACTACTGGTATTTTGGAACTTAACATAGAATTTGAAAACCAGTGTGAGTAAAATGAATATATATCACTTTAAGAATTTCCTCAATGCCGGCGCCATGGCTCAATAGGCTAATCCTCCACCTGCGGCGCCGGCACACCAGGTTCTAGTCCCGGTCAGGACGCCAGATTCTGTCCCGGTCGCTCCTCTTCCTGTCCAGCTCTCTGCCGTGGCCCGGGAGTGCAGTGGAGGATGACCCAAGTCCTTGGGCCCTGCACCCCATGGGAGACCAGGAGAAGCACCTGGCTCCTGGCTTTGGATCAGCACGGTGCGCCGGCTGCAGCGGCCACTGGGGGGTGAACCAACAGCAAAGGAAGACTTTTCTCACTGTCTTTCTCTCTCACTGTCCACTCTGCCTGTCAAAAAAAAAAAAAAAAAAAAAAATCCTCAAGGCAGATGTAGGTTACTAATTCTGGTTTTCTGCTCTGCTTTAATTTTATATTCCTAGGGATTTTTTTCTTTTTAAATAACCTTAACTATACATGTGAATGGATGTTTGTTACATCTGCCTTGGCTTAAACTCAGCTTCCATCTACAGAGAAAGAGTCGAGTAAAATGTGAGCTGCAATGAGTAGTCTCACTGCTCATTCCCTTGCTCTTCTTTGTACTGGAACTCCTCAAAATAGCTGGTGCTCCCTTCTCTGTGAGTTCTCCACTATTCACTCCAAATAGGCTTTGGAACGTGCTGCCAACCCCTTGGTCAGTGTTCAGGTCCAGCCTTGCCTCACAGCTGTCTTGACGTAAGCAATCATTCTGTCTTTACTGAAATGCTTTCTTCACTTGTCTCAGGAGCCCACACTTGCCTGTTTCTCCCAATTCACTGGCTCCTTTGTTCTGTTCCTTGTGTTGGCTCTGTCTCTCCCTCAGTCTCTGTACAGATAAGAATGTTTCAGACTTTCTCCTGGACTTCTTTTTCTTTTTCTTTCCTTCTTCATTAATTTATTTCAGAGAGTTACAGAGGCAGATAGAGATCTTCCATCCACTGTTTCTCTCCTGAGATGGCCACAGCAGCCAGCACTGTGCCAGGCCAAAGCCAGGAGCTGGGAGCCTCCTCTGGGTCTCCCCATGTGGGTGCAGGGGCCCATACTCTTGAGCCACTTTCTGCTGCTTTCAGAGGCGCATTACCAGGGAGCTGGATCAGCAGCAAGGCAGCCAGGGCACAAACAGGTGCCCACATGGGATGCCGGCATCACAGGCAGTGGCTTTATCTGCTATGCCACAACACGATCCCCCCGGACTTCTCTTTTCATATGTTCACTCACGCCTTAAGAGATCAGATCAGCCACTAGCTGGTCAAGACACTGCACTAGTCACTTTAACAGGGGAAATTTAAGAAAAATTGTTAACTAGTGAAAGGTGGTTCCTACTGAGGAGCTATAGATGTGGCCACCATAGAGGGCAGTTACTAGCTGTAGTGCTCTAGTTTCTTAGTAAACCGAAAAAGAATTTAAAGTCTATCAGACCTGTTTGGAAATGGTGTGGCTGCTGCCAGGACCTCAGGCTACCTATGAAGAAGCTTCCCAGAGGCTGCAGGCCTGAGCAGAGGCATGAGAGGGTCACAGGGCGGAGGAAACTTTGCCATAGGCTGCAGGTAGAGCTGAGTGGTCAGGATGTGGCCTGTGCAAAGGTCATCGAACAGGGAGGACCCCTGCCGTGTTGGCAGAGAAGCAGATTGCAGCTCAGTCATTAGAACCATTGCTGAGATGATGGGATGTAGTTGGGGCCGCCTCTATGGAAAATACCACCCGGCCCTCTGTGTGCTGGCACTGTCTGTGAGACAGCACAGAGGAAGGAGAGCCACCCTTTACTTTGGCCTTGTTATGTCTCTCCAGCACCCTCTGCTGGCAAAGTTTAGTGTCAATGAGCTGGCAAGAGAAAAACATCTCCTGTGAGGTCTCAAGAAATTAGTAACAGCCGCAGTATTCCCCTGTGGCTAATCAGCATTCATATGCTGCTTTCTCTGCACTTTCAATTTCAGTACAACCACAAAATTAACCTTAGCTTTCTGCCCAAGTAGATGCAGCTACCCCTGGTACCAGTGAAGTTCTTATTCTTTCCCCAAAAGTAGATACAAAGTTGTGTTACTTCCATTGCTGAGTGCATTAATTACTCTCAAATTTAGTCACAGTCTCACTGAACATTATGGCACAACAGGTTAAGCCGCCACTCATGATGCTGCCATCCCATATGAGCACTGCTTTGGGTCCTGGCTGCTCCACTTCTGATCCAGCTCCCTGCTAATGCAGCTGGGAAAGCAGCGGAAGATGCTCCAAGTGCTTGGGTTCCTGCCACCTACGTGGGAGACCTGGATGGGGTTCTGGGCTCCTGGCTTTGGCCTGGCCCATCCCTGGCCATTGTGGCCATTTAGGGATTGAATCAATGGATAAAAGATCTCTCTCTCTCTGTATGTATGTATATATATATATACACACACACACACACACACACACATATATATATGACTCCAACTTTCAAATAAAAAATAAACCTTTTTGAAAAAAATTAAGAAAAAGGAGAGAGAACAAGTAGCTAATATATACATATAACAATCATTTATGGTTGGGGCCGGCACTGTGCTGTGGTGCAGTGAGTTAAAGCCCCGACCTGAAGCACCAGCATCCCATATGGGCTCCTGTTCTAGTCCCCACTGCTCCTCTTCTGATCCAGCTCTCTGCTGTGGCCTGGGATAGCAGTAGAGGATGGCCCAAGTCGTTGGGCCCCTGCACCCATGTGGGAAACCCGGAAGAAGCCCCTGGCTTCAGATCGGCACAGCTCTGGCCATTGTAGCCATCTGGGGAGTGAACCAGCAGATGGAAGACCTCTCTCTCTGTCTCTACCTCTCTCTGTAACTCTTTCAAATAAATAAAATAAGTCTTTTAAAAAAAGCATTTATGGAATGTCACCATAGTCTTTGTTTCTATAACTGGTTCCAAGGCCCTAGTTGCTATCTGTGGGCCTCTTTTTGCGACTACCCATTCTGTAGTTTCCTTATCATTAGCCAGAATCTCAGGAGGTTTGGATTGCTTAATTGGCGAAGTGACCCAAAACTTCATTATTGAAGCATCTTAAATCTTAATGCCTCTGCCTTTTTCTTTCCTGGTTGCTGTCATTTTTCATTAAGCTTTATTATTGGTCATAGAAGGATTAAGGCATCCTGTCAAATGTCCTATTCTGATATAGTCATTTTTGCCCTCTTGTTGATTATAACTCACTTTCCCCTTCATAATCAGGATCAATCACTCCAGCAGAAACGTAGTAAGTCCTTTCTTTCATGTTGGCTCAATGGCATTAAGGGCCTACCATGACTAGGTAGCAATCTCATCTTCCATTTCTGCAGAACCGTGGTAAACCCCTGGAAGAGAAATTCTCCCTGGTATTAGGAGCTGAGGGTCTGAATCAACAGAGATCAGAGTTGACAGGGTGCAAAACAATTATGCAAGTTGGTTATTAGGTATAATGTGAGAAGAACCTCTCCCAATTTCACCTGTTAATTTCCGGGCCCATATATTCTAGCTGTTAGTTAGATGGCACCATATAATAGCCTGTGACTCAAATCTTATAATGTATCTTGTGAGACAAAACCTCAGTCTTCCAGGGTGTTATTGCTCAAATGATGCTGCAAATTAGTCTCCAGTAATCCAGCCTACCTTTCTCTGGATAATGGGGGTATGTGATACAACCAGTTAATTCCATGGGTGTGAGCCTAATGCTACACATTGTTTACTGTGAAATAAGTTCTTTGATCTGATGTGTGGAACTCTGTGGTGGTGGGGGTCCATGGGTGGTAGTGCTAGTAGTCGCTTCATGGGCAGGGAATGCAAAATCACAATTCGTGTCTATTCCAGTGAATATGAATCTTTGCCCCTCCAATACAGAAGAGGGCCAGTGTAATCAGCATGCCACCAGGTGACTGACCATCCTGGGGAATGGTTCTATATCAGAGATTTCCTTGGTCTTTGCTGTTAATAGATTAGACATTCAGCGACAGTGGTAGAAAAATCAGGCATGGTAAGAAGAAGTCCATGTTTTTAGCTCAGGTATAGACTCTGTCCTTACCACACTGGGCCCACTGAACAAGTATTAGTTGGCTAGAAAGAGTGACTGCTGTCCTCAGAGCATATCGTTTTGTCCATCTGCTTATAGAGACCCTCCTCTTTAGTGGATGTCTTTGTTGAATGTCCCTTAGGATGTAAAAATCTTCACAGCCTATGCCCTTTCTGAGAGTTTCATCCACAGCCGTTTTCCAGGTTTGCTTGTCTTTAATCTTCCACTTCTGTTTCTTCTAAGTCTTAATCATTCATCCAAACTGTTAGCAGCTGAAAGTGAATTGGCATAAATCTGTACATATGATCATCTCTCACTGCAAAGTAGAGAACCAAATATATTACTTGAAGTGCTGTCTATTGGGAGGTTCTGCCTTCACTGCTGTCCTTTGGGGTCACCCCTGAATAGACCTATAGTACTTTCAGGTCTGTGCCAGTATATGGTATAGAAACTTAAGTCTGGCTCAATCTTTACTTCCTCAGTGAACTCTGAAGAACACCTATGAGGCCATAGGTATAGATCTATGAAAGAGGAATGGGATTTTCAACAAAAATTGTTGAAGGATTTTGAGCAACCTGTTCATGCAAATTGCTTAAAACTTCCAAGTGTCCAAGTCTGGCCTTTTATTTACCGTTTCCACTTGATATATTGCTGTTATATACCCAATTTATGGATTGGTTGAATATATAACTTCCAGTTCATTGTAGGAAGCCTAGGGCATATAATCACCAGATATGCCATGGTTCCACTTTGACTCTTTAACAAGACCTAGTAGCAAGCCAGAAGCTACTTCTCAAAGGGAAAATAATTATCTGTAAGGGAAGGCATGGTTTTGCTCTGCAACCGTATACTTCTTTGGTATGATTCTCCAGAGACTCTGTACAGCATCCCCATTTACCACAAACACCTCAGACTTGCTGCATCATACCCCAAATGGAAGAGCAGCTTCTTTCGTTTTGTTCCATGCTGGAAGCTGGAATCCTTATAAGTGACTTGGTCTCTGGGTAAAAGCAGCTCACTAACTGTGATGTAGGTTGTTTCCAGAAGGAAAACCAGTGTTTTGCTTTTTTGTTTGTGTGAGGTGATGGAAAGTGCAGCAACTTGTCTTTCACCTTAGAGGGAATATCTTGACATACTGCAGTTTTTTGGACATCCAAAAACTTCACTGAGGTGGCAGGTCTCCAAGTTTTTGTGGGGATTATCTGCTACTCTCTTGATTCACATATCTTACGAAGGCATCTAAAATACTTGTTACTTCCTGCTCCCCAGATCCACTCAGCTTAATGTCATCAATATAGTGGACCATTGAGATGTTTTGTGGAATGTCAAGACGATCAGGATCTCTGTGGACTATATTATGACAGAGAACAGGAGAGTTGAAATAGCCCTGAGGCAAAGCTTTGAAGGTGTACTCAGGTACAAGCCAGGTAAAATAAAACTGCTTCTGGTGGCCCTTACAAATTGATATGGAGAAAAATGCATTAGCCAAGGCAGTAGCTGCATACCAAATGCTAGAGGTGTGTTAATTTTGTTCTGGCAAAGATAATACATCTTTAAAAAACCACTTAACTGAAGTCACTCTGATTAAATTATTATGTGCAGTTATTATCTAAAATGTGTCTGATTTCAGTATAGATTCAACAGGCAAGTTTATAATGTGGTAAATATTCCTAGCCCTGCATATTGCAAGTTTTTGGTGGTGGTACTGATATTTGCAATGCTCAGGCCTGAGATCTTTTTGAAGTTTATTTATTTATTTTTATTTATTTGAAAGAAGGATCAGTGTTCCATCTGCTGAATCACTCTCACAAATGCCTACAACAGCTGGGACTGGGCCAGGCAAAAACCAGAAGCCAGGAACTCCATCCAGCTCTCCTACATGAGTAGCAGAGAACCACCTACATAAGTCAGTTCCGCTGCTTCCCAGGGTATGCATTAGAAGGAAGCTGGGTCAGAAGTGGAGACAGGGCTTCAATATGGGTTGCAGATAGCCCAAGCTGTGGCTTAACCCACTGCACCAAGCACCCACCAAGGCTTGAGGCTTTGCTTCTAGGTTATTGTCTAGTAGGCAGAGTAATTTCCAGGGGTTTATGCTTAGTAGTTCTAATCATAATTACCCTTATCCTGTGAATTATTGAGCCAATGTGGCGAGCTCTACTAGTTACCAAGTATTCCTGTTCAGAAATTAGGTAGGGTCCACATACCACCTGGGCTCAAGGCTCCTTCTCTTGCATGATCACTGTAAGTTCCCCTCTTGACTGGTAGATAATACTAGTACTTTATGTTTCCAAGAACTGTATCATTACTAGCCTGTGCCTAATAACCCCAAATGTTTGGAAGTTTCCTTTTCTTAATTCAGTCATTCCCATAACTGACCACAGATGCCTTAAAGGAAGATAAATACATTATATATTTGTGGCACTGCTTACAAGACTCCCTCAATGGGACCTTGCTTTTCCTTCAGTTAAGGAGCTCTGAATATAAAAATTGGCTTAGATCTGAAAATTGATTGAGAATCTGTGATTCTCCATTGTGGTCATTTAAATCAGGTATTTAGCCACTAAGCCTTGGGGTTTTCTATTATTTAAATCAAATATTCATATACAGCCTGGGGGCCAGCATTGTGGCATAGCAGGTTAAGCTGCCATCTGCAATTCCAGCATCCCACATGGGCACCAGTTTGAGTCCTGGCTGCTCTACTTCTGATCCAGCTCCCTGTTACTGTGCCTGGGAAAGCAGTGGAGGATGGCCCAAGTGGGAGACCCGGAAAAAGTTTCTGGATTCTGGCTTCAACCAACCCAACACTGGCCATTGTAGCCATTTGGAGAGTGAACAGTGGATGAAGATCTCTCTCTCTCCCTCTGTCTCCCCCTCTCTCTCTGTAACTCTCTCAAATAAATAAAAATAAATCCTTAAAAAGACCTAGATCACTTCTCGGCCTTTTGGCTAAGGTTAAGTGTAAAAAAAAAAAAAATTTAGAGTGTGCACATTTATTTCATTCCTATAGAAACATGATTAATTAGCCACCAACAAAAATACCCACACGTCACAATATTCTGATTATCAGTATATGGCTGCCACTCTTTTCTGTAGAAACAGCTACCTTATCTTTGGTGGTTACGTGCTGCTGCTTGGCATCTGCTTCACCAGGATTATCCTTTTTGACTCAGGGAGCCCATATCAATGGTCATGTCTCTTACGGTCTCTGATGGTCATCCCTGACTTACATAGGAGAACGATCAGAGATTTGCATATGGTCCTGTATTTCTCAGTGCATCAGTGGAGGGACTATTTTCTAGACTTTCTGGTGGGATGTAATTAATGTGTAGCTATGTGGGTTGCATATGAAAAATCTACTCCAGTATCTTTTTGGCACCACACTTTTAGATTCCTTCTTCTATGTCAGGAGTCAGCTCATGGATCAAATTCAGCCCATCTTCTGATTTTGTAAATAAAGTTTTATTGGAACAGCTGGGTTAATTCATTTATGTATTCTCTAGGAATTCTTTCCCACTACAATAACAGAGTTTTGTTGTGGCAGAGACCACGTGGCCCACAAAGCTGAAAATATTTACTACCTAGTCCTTTTACAAAGTTTGCTAATCTCTACCCCACAGTAAGCTGCAATTTCACCCAAGTTGGGATCTAATGACAGCCAAGGTGTAGCTGTGATGGTTCCTCAGAAAAATGAGCATCCCCTGGCAAGGCAACTATCGCAGAAGTTCAGGACCTCTCAGATGAGGGGAAAGCAAGCTGTTTGCCCTCCCAAGTGAGACTCCAGAATAGCATAGAAGTTTGAGATTCTCAGCCTTGTCTAACCAGATATTCCCGTCCCAAGTTTCAGAGTTTTCACTCAGTGCTCTTTCATATTAAAATATGTAAAGTGGCCAATTGAATTAACATTATAAATTTGCAGCCTACAGAATTAAATTTGTACTTAATTTTTGGTGCCTGTATAAAGTCAGAGACTTTTTAGACTCATTGTGGAAAGTTTCTCTACACAGATCATGACTCATGCTGAGAGTGTAAGGACCTGAGCTTGTTACTTTCTTGAAAGTGCTCCATGGTCTCAGTGGAATCTATTGCACTACACAGTCCTTGGAGTCATCATTATTGTAATAGTCAAGGGCAGCCGCCTCTTGGGATCCCAAGGGACTTACTTCTGCTGACACTTTATCACAATCAGTGGCATGAGATTACTTGATTACTAGTGATGCCAGTGTATACCTTGGATGACTAGCATCCTATTTGCCTTTGGCAAGGGTTCAGCATTGTGTTTAAGTCCAAAGGCGTAACTAAAACCAAGTCCAAAAATCTTATCTTTGGTGATCTGTCTCCTGGGACTATTTCAGTTCCAATTCTTCTCAGGAAACACAAAAAACCACCCCAATAATTTGAATGGGGAAAATTTCATGTTAAGTGTTAACTAATAAAAGATAGTTAACTACTGTACGTGTGAAAGAGGATTTGAGGAGCATAGAAGTAGCAGCATCAGAAAGCACTGCTACTCTAGGACTAGTGGATAGAGAACAAAGAGTACGAACTTCAAGGATAGATCCTTCCCCTCCACCCCATACTGACATTAGCATCTCTTCGGAAGACAGTGTGGGTGCCACAGAAACACACAACCTTCCAGTGGTAAAGAAATTTACTGGAGGACTTGGGCCATAGCTGATAGACTAAATCCTCTGCTTAGGTAGCAGAGAAACTGCTGCCCACTCCCCAGCTCCCCATTGATTTGCTGGCTGCAGCACACCAGTAGTAGGCAGAAAAGTCCCTTCCTTCTCCCTTACCTAGCAGTGTCCCTCCACTAGCTCTGTTGGCCACAATCAGGTCAGCTGGCAAAGGAAGACTTTCTATAGGGCCCAGCTCAGGTATCACATAGCTGGAAAATAAAGGTAGATTTGGAGCTGAGAGGCTCCAAATAAGTGAATAAGCTCTTATCCAGTTTCATGGCTGTAACCACCATCTCTATCGCACTGTCTCCCGTATTTAAATGTCTAGTCTGTTCTCCCTTGTGCTCCAGAGAATTATTACTGAATCCAGCTGGCTCTTTCATGCCTTCAGTTGGATTTCTCATAAAGATGCTTAACTTAAGGAATACAGAACCAAGCACCTGTACTTCATTTAGTTTTTCCCATCTCAATAAAGGGCATCATTGTTCAAGCAAAAACATAACCTAGACATTTATCTTTTTCTCTTACCGCATGGCTAGTTGGTCATAATCCTGCCAGCTCTATCTTAGAAATATATTCAAATCCCATCACTTTGCAGTACTTCCATTGCTGCCACCATGCTCCAAGTCATCATCATCTCTTGAATCTCAAATCTCAGAAATAACCCTAGATTTATTTATTACCAATGTATGACTGATTATTAAATTTCTACTTGTTCTGTAGCTTTTCATTCTTCTTTTTCTTCTTCTTATTGAAAGGCAGAGTTAGAGAGAAATAGAGAGATCTTCCATCTGCTGATTCACTCCCCAAATGGTTGCAATGGCCAGGAGCCAGGCTTCATCCAGGTCTCCCAGGTGGGTGGCAGGGAGCCAAGCACTTGGACCATCTTCCATTGCTTTTCCCAGGTGCATTAGGAGGGACCTGGATCCAAAGTGGAACATCTGGGACTTGAACCCGTTACACCACAACACTGACCCCAGCTTTTCATTCTTTAAGAGCTACACTCCATCTCTCCTCATCAAATTTTATATAAAATAGCAAAAGCCGTAGAGTTTCTGAATATGCCTGTTGCATCTCTTGCTGTGAGAGTAAGCCTATATTTGTGTTATTTGTATTTACCAGTACAGCATTAACCCTTATTTTTAAACAATTGGTAATAACATCATTAGTAATAAAGTTAATGATATTAATATCACTTCTTCATGTGTGGTTTTTAAACTTATACAGATCTTCCTAGCTAAAACTAATAATTGCCTGTTATCAGATTTTTTAAAAACACTTTAAAGCAGTTTTATGAAGGCCTAATTTTCTTAAATTTCTGGTTTATTGGCTAGAAACTATTAAGGTAGCCCCCCAAACCAACCTCAAAAAAAATTTAGACATGTCATTGGCTTTTGGTATTAGTTAAAATCTTATTATTTTAGGGTAAATATCAGTAATAGTATTTGTTACATTCACAAGCCATATTTTTTAGTTCTTAGAATTCCATGCCGCTGAAATATAGAATTCAATAGAAAACTTCATTTGCATCTCCTGACTCCAGTTTTTAAAATTAATTAATTTATTTGAAAGGCAGAGTTACAGAGAGGGAGACACACTGAGACAGAGACAGAGACAGAGGGAGACAGATCTCTACACTGGTTCACTCCCCTAATGGCTGGGGCTGGGCCAGGCTGAAGCCAGGAACCTGGAATGCCATCTGGGTCTCCCATGTGGTATCAGGGACCTAAGTACTTGGGCCCTCTACTTCTGCTTTCCCTGGTGCATTAGTGGGGAGCTGGATCCAAAGTGGAGTAGTTGGTACTGAAACCGGTGCTCTTGTGGGAATGCAGATTGCAGGCAGCAGCTTGGCCTGCTGCACCACAACGCCAAGCCCCTTTTGACTCCCTTTTTATGCTGAGTTGAGACCATAATAAATACAGGCATCTTCTTTGAAATTAAAAATTCTTTAACCATGTTTTAACTTTTTTTTTTTAATTAAAAAAAAAATGCCTGATACAAACTCTCTTTCTCTTTCAGGTGGGAGATGTTGCTGTTTTTCTCCTGACGGTAAAGCTTTAGCTGTAGGTCTCAATGATGGAAGTTTCTTAATGGCAAATGCAGACACTCTAGAGGATCTTGTATCTTTTCACCACAGAAAAGATATTATTTCAGATATTCGATTTTCACCCGGTAAGATTCCATTGAAATTATATTTGATTTTTAACTTGGGTCTGGCAGTGAGTAACTGTATTAATGTGTGATTTTTATTATCAGTATTTTATCTCAGAATTTTACTTTTTTATTGAGAAGAGACGGTGTGGTGAGAGGAAAAAGGCATGTATTAGATTAGTGCAAATATCTGCTTTAGTTTCAATTCTGTCACCAAGTTTTCCTTGACTTGGGCCAAGGCATTTCTCTGAGTCTCAGTCTCCTCGTTTATAATATAAAAAGGATTGGAAGACTATTTTCATTCTGTTCTTCATGCATTTGAAATTGCATTAATTTTTCCCCATCAATTTCCAAGTATCCGTTATTAAATTCAAAGTCTAATGTAATATAGGAATTACTAACATTGAATCAAAAATTTACTTCTGTGGTTTAGTTCCATTTTTCCCAAACCTAAAGGGCTTGGAAGAGGTTAAATACAAAGTGTATCAAAATTATACATTTTTTTAACATTTGCTCTCCACTGAACTAATTTGTTAGCTAAAAACTTGCTTCATTTGTAAAATTATAATATACTTGAAAAATATGTCCTTTTGTGGTTTGACAAATCTGTCATGTTATGACCTGTAAAATATCTAAGATACCTCCAAAAAATGTTAAGAAAATTAACCGTAGTTGCAGTATGTAAAAAATATTTCCAAAGGTAGGAAATGTCAAGCAAATATGTTTTTATTATAGGGTCTGGGAAATATCTAGCTGTAGCATCCCATGACAGCTTTATAGATATATACAATGTAATGAGTAGTAAGCGAGTCGGAATCTGCAAAGGAGCTACCAGTTACATAACCCATATCGACTGGGATGTTGGAGGTAAGACTTTTAACTTAATATTTACTATGAGCTGCGTTTGATTTAGTGTAGCTGCTTTAAGAACCAGAAAAATTATTTGACAGTTGGGTTGAAAAAGTGGTGAAATTTTATTCTTAAAATTAGTTTCTACCACTTTATTTTACATCTGTACTTGAACACTATAGAGCTTAGGATTCTCAGTATTTTACCAACTGTCATTCAAATTTGTAAAGTAATTTAAATATACCAAAAATAATTGTAGTCATGATAGCATCCTGATTTAGTCAGATACATTTAACATAAATAGTAACTTCAAATTTGGAGACTAGAAATGTTCATGAGGATTTTAAAGTCATTTTCCCTATCATTTGATATAAAATATATTCCCTAAAAATCGTCAGAATTGTATAACATAAGGAATTTGAATATCTTTGTTTTTGCAGAGTGCATGTCATACAATAATGTTTAATAAATAATAAATATTTAAATACTTCCTTTTAAAGGATTTTATTGTTTCACCTATTTAAAAATATATATCTAATAGTGTAAATTAATGTTTTTCCAACTATTATTGAACAGAATACTTACATTGATGTTTTTAAAAGATTTATTTAGTTTGAAAGAGTTATAGAGAGGGAGGGAGAGACAGGGAGAGAAATATTCCATCTTTTGGTTCATTTCCCAAATGGCTGCAACAGCCAGCACTGAGCCAGGCTGAAGCCAGGAGCTTCATCCAGGTCTTCCACAAGGGTAGGAGGTACCCAAACAGTTAGGCCATCTGCTGCTACTTTTCCCAGGCCATTAGCAGAGAGCTGGATCAGAAGTGAAGCAGCCACGACAGGAACCTGCACCCATTTGGGATGCAGGGATCGTGAGTGGCAGTGTTACCCACTTTGCCATAATGCCAGCTCTACACTGACTTTTAAGAAATATTCCAACATTTGTTTCTAGATTTTAAAAAGTATATGAATAACAAAAGAAATATTTTTATTTACATCTGCACACAAAAATTAAACCAGAGGCAGGTGTTGTGGTGCAGCAGATTAAGTTGCCACTTGGGCCCCCTACATCCCATGTCAGAGTGCCAGTTGAATCCTGGCTATTCTGCCTCCAGTCCAACTCCCTGCTAATGTACCTGGGAAGCAGATGATGGCTCAAGTACTTGAGTCCTTGCCGCATATGTAGGAAACCCAGATGGAGTTCTCAGCTCCCGGCCTGACCTAATCCAACCCAGCTGTTGAAGGCATTTGGGGAGTAAACCAGGAGATGAAGATCTCTCTCTGGCACTTTGCTTTTCAAATAAAATCTTTTTTTAAAAAAATTAGGCCATTTATGAGTTTAATACACAGTTATATGGAGATTAAGAAAATAAAATGTTTGGGGGCCGGCACTGTGGCACAGTAGATTAAGCCACTATCTGAAATGCCAGCTTCCCATATGATCTCCAGTTTGAGTCCCAGCTGTTCCACTTCCAATCCAGCTCTCTGCTAATGTGCCTGGGAAAGCAGGATTGTTCAAGTGCTTGGGTCTCTGCACCTATGTGGGAAACCTGGAAGACGTTCCTAGCTCCTGGTTTTGGCCTGGCCCATCCCTGGCTGTTGGGGCCACTTGGGAAGTGAACCACTGGATGGAAGATCTCTCTATCTCTGTTTCTCTTTCCCTCTCTTTTTGTAATTCTTACTTATAAATAAATAAATCTTAAAAAAAGAAAATGTTCTTAATACATATTGATTGCAGAGGAAAATAATTTTTATATTTATACTTAATTTTTCACATAAAATTTATTTTCCCCATAAAATGTAAACATTCTAATAGTATATGTATTTATCTATTTTTCATATATATGTAGGTATTTTCTTTTTTTTTTTTTTAAGGAAAGCTTCTACAGGTCAATACTGGTGCTAAAGAACAGATATTCTTCGAAGCTCCCAGAGGGAAAAAACAAAACATCCCCAGTGTGGAGGTAGGAAGATAGTGGTGCTTGTAGTGTTGTTTGTATGAGTAAGACCAATTGGAAAACTGATGCCTATTTTGCATCATTTAGTTACAAGTGAATGCTTGTTTTCAAATTATTTGAATTATGGATATTCTTTGAGTTTATTTTACTGAGCCAGAATACCTAGATGATTAAAGGAAGAAACTGTGTTTTCAGAAAAGGAATAAATCACTTGTATATCTAACTGTGCTCCAACTACTTTCCTTAAATATGAGGAGCAAGCAATAAGAGAACATATATACTATCTAAGATGGGAGTACTACATGTTTGACACATCCTTTGGAAATCCATTTGCTTAACATACTTGTTGACAGATTGCTATTTAAAAAAATAGCAGGCCGGCGCCGCGGCTCACTAGGCTAATCCTCCGCCTAGCGGCGCCGGCACACCGGGTTCTAGTCCCGGTCGGGGCGCCGGATTCTGTCCCGGTTGCCCCTCTTCCAGGCCAGCTCTCTGCTGTGGCCAGGGAGTGCAGTGGAGGATGGCCCAGGTGCTTGGGCCCTGCACCCCATGGGAGACCAGGAAAAGCACCTGGCTCCTGGCTCCTGCCACCGGATCAGCGCGGTGCGCCGGCCGCAGCGCGCTGGCCGCGGCGGCCATTGGAGGGTAAACCAACGGCAAAGGAAGACCTTTCTCTCTGTCTCTCTCTCTCACTGTCCACTCTGCCTGTCAAAAAAAAAAAAAAAAAGCAACAGGCCAGCCTTGTGGCACAGTGGGTGAAGCTACTGCAACACCCGGTATCTCTTGTGCTGTTTTGAGTGCTGGCTGCCCCACTTCTGATCCAGCTCCCTGCTAATGCGCCTGGGAAAGCAGTGGAAAATGGCCCAGGTACTTGGGCTCCTTCCACCCATGTGGGAGATCCAGATGGAGTCCCTGGCTCCTTATCTGTCTCTCCCACTCTCTTTAGAGAGTGGGGGAGGATAGTGTGGGAAGTATCATCATACCCTTAAAACTGTATGAAATACATAAATTTGTTCCCTTTATATAATTTTTTAAAAATATTTATTTTATTTATTTGAAAGAGTTACAGAGAGAGGTAGAGATAGAGAGAGAGGTCTTCCATCTGCTGGTTCACTCCCCAGATGGCTGCAATGGCTGGAGCTGCACCAATCCAAAGCCAGGAGCCAGAAGACTCTTTCCAGGTCTTCCGCGTGGATGCAGGGGCCCAAGGACTTGGGCCATTTTCCACTGCTTTCCCAGGCCATAGCAGAGAGCTGGATCAGAAATGGAGCAGCCGGGACTAGAACTGGCACCCGTATGGGATGCCGGCACTTCAGGCCAGGGCTTTAACTCACTACGCCACAGTGCCTGCCCCAAATTTTTTTAAAAAAGATAAAAAAATCAACAACAAAACAAAAACTGTATTCGGGAAGCCAATGTTTGACATAGAGGTTAGATTACTGCTGGGGACACCCACATCCCTTATCAGAGTCCCTGGGTTCAAGTTCCAGCTCTACTGCTTCTCTTCAAATGCTGGTGACAGCTGAGGCTGGGCCAGGCCAAAGCCAGGAGTCCAGAACCCAAGCTGATCTCCCGCGTGGATGGCAGGGAGCCAACTACTTGAGTTGTCACCTGCTGCTTCCCAAGCTGCACGTTAGCACGAAGCTGGATTGGAAGCAGAAGACCTGGGTCTCACACCAAACACTCTGATATGGGGTGCAAGCCTCCAAAATGGTGTTCTAACTGCTGTCACACCAAACACTCTGATATGGGATGCAAGCCTCCAAAATGGTGTTCTAACTGCTGTGCCAAGTGCCTGTCCCTCTGCAGTTTTCTGCCTGACAATATTAGCAAGGTTTGTTGGCATGGCCTACAAAGTAAGACTCAACAAATTTAGCATGAAAGTAGCTTATTAAAAGAAAAGACTCTAAGTAAAAATTTTAAAATTTGTAGTACTAATCATTAGTTGGAATACATGCTTATAATGCAAGTAGAAATTTAGACATAGGATGCAAGAATATTTCTTGTTCTAGGGGCAAAAATGGTCTTACTTGTTATTGCTGTATGTGAACACCTAATGGATATATAAGCATATTCTGAATAATGTTATGTTAAATTTTTTTCTTCAGGAACTGATAGACAGGGAAGCTACAAAATCAAGAAAATTAATGGCCTAACTTTTTCATTAAAACTTTAATTTTCTTGTGATGTATAATTACAAAGACAGTAGTTCATATTTGGGTTAATAATTTTTTATATTTAGATATTATCAACTTAAAGCCTTTTTCCTTTTTTTAGGTAGAAAAGATTAGTTGGGCATCATGGACAAGTGTGCTTGGTTTATGCTGTGAAGGAATTTGGCCAGTAATTGGAGAAGTCACAGATATAACTGCCTCTTGCCTCACCAGTGACAAAGTGGTCCTAGCTACTGGTGATGATCTGGGATTTGTCAAGTTATTTAGATATCCTGCGAAAGTATGTGTTTTTCTTTAACTTTTCTAATGACCATAGTTATGAAAATGGTTAAGGTAAAGCCGTTTCATAGTTTTTTATTGTCGCAATGTGAATTGTACACATGTAATATGTATGTAACAAGAAATGTTCAGTGTTATATTTCCTGTTCGTGGCATCATATTTATAGGTTTTATCTGAAAGAACTATTTTAATTTATGATCCCAGGCCGTAAGTTATGTATTACATTATACAATGTTTTCCAATGCAGAATAATGTAAATATTTCTTTAAAGGAATCATTCCTTTTATTCTAATAATAACTCTAGTAATTTTACTATTACTTTGATTAAATATGTACCATTAACAGTAAATATAAACTCTTTATGGTTATAATTTTTAAGTTAAGTTTTTTAAAAAGATTTATTTGTTTGAAAGGTGGAGTGACGGACAGCTAGAGAGAGAGAGAGAGAGATTTTCCATCCATTGGTTCACTCCCCAAGTGCTTACAAACAGCCAGGGCTAAGCCATACAAGTCTAGTACCAGGAGCCAGCGAATTCATCCCCCGGTTTCCCATGTGGGTGGCAAGGACTCAGCTGCTTAAGCCATCATTGTTTCCTTCCCAGGTGTTTTAACAGGAAGCTAAGTAGTGGGACTCAAACCCAGTATTCTGATATCAAATACAGACATCCTAAGCAGCAGCTGAATCTGCTGTGCTACAACGCCCATAAGTTTAAAATGTTTTAACCAATTAAATACAAAATACTTAAAACACCTATAAGATGAAGATAAACAGCATTGATTTAATGTGATGGATGATTTTTTTAAACCAAACTCTGCAGATAACCAAGCTATGTGCTGTGTAACTATTCATTTTTTAAGTCAATTCCCTCTATTCAAACTACTGTGGAGTATTAAACTTCTGCTTTGCAAAAAAATAAAATTCTTGCAACAAGTCCAGATGTGTTTATTTCTTAATTGTCGGAAATTAAGTTACATATTATAACCCAGCACCAACATAAGCAAAAACATAAATTTGAAATAGGGCATTGAAATCATGATATAGTTGTCTTAAGTAATTGCTCATATTAACATTTTTAGATCACCATTGAAATGAAAATTTAGGTGTAAAACTTCTCATAGAGAACTTAGACACTCTGCAGGCCACTGTTTTATATATATATGAGTGGTAGAACCCTACTTGATAAAAAGGTGTTCCATTAAAATACTTATTATTCAGAAACCTCACTTCCAACATTTCAGATGGTGTGAATCTCTTAGGAATATGTTTTAGATTATTGGTCTATAGAAGAACCAGACAATCTTAGAGAAACAACCTTTTTACAGTGCTTTGATGACAGATCCCCCTACCTACCTTTTACTGAGTCTTTATTCTCAGAGAATTCACAAGGTTTTATTATCTAAGACATCTCTTATTTCAACACCCTTGAAAAGATTGCAACTTCAGGCTGGCGTCGTGGCTCACTTGGTTAATCCTCTGCCTGTGGCGCCAGCATCCCATATGGGTGCTGGTTCTAGTCCTGGTTGCTCCTCTTCCAGTCCAGCTCTCTGTTGTGGCCCGGGAAGGCAGTGGAAGATGGCCCAAGTGCTTGGGCCCTGCACCCGCGTGGGAGACCAGGAGGAAGCACCTGGCTCCTGGCTTCGGATCGGCGCAATGCCGGCCATTGCAGCCAATTGGGGGGTGAACCAATGGAAGGAAGACCTTTCTCTCTGTCTCTCTCACTGTCTATAACTGTCTGTCAAATAAATTAAAAAAAAAAAAAGAAAAGAAAAGGTTGAGACTTAAAACCTGCAGATACAAATTGATCTGAAATTTAGTTTGTATTGCTAATATTCTAGATTTAAGTTACCAGTGCCTGTAACTTGGATTTTCTTGATATTTAAATAAAAATACATACATATATAATGAACAAAAGCAATAATGAATTAAGATGAAAAATATATATATACAAAAATATAGTGGGACTGGTGTTGTGGCACACAAGTAAAGCTGCTGTTGGAGACCCCCACACCCTGTATGAGAGTGCCAATTTGAGTCTTAACTCCTCTGCTTCCAATTCAGCTTCCTGCTAATATGCCTGGGAAGGCAGCAGATGATGGCCCAAGTACTTGGGTTCCTGCACCTACGTAGATCTGGATAGAGTTGCTGGCTCCTGGCTTCAGCATGGCCCAGCCCTGGCAGTTTTGGGCATTGGGGAGTGAACCAGCAGGTGGAAGATTTCTCTGGCTCTTTCTCCCTCTCTCTCTGTCACTCTACTTTTCAAATAAATATTTAAATACGCATGATTAATAATTGCTTTTGTTTCTATAGAGACATTTGTATCCTTTACCACCTTTTGTGTTTTATGTGGTATTTTTTGCATGCAAAGGATTTTGTTAGCAGATTCCAGAAGGGAGATTGGTAAATCTAAGGGACAAACATTTTTATGCTTTTGATGCAGAAGAATACCACTTGGTTTCCAAAGGAGTTGTGCCAGTGATACTAACGATGTGTGAAACTACTGGTTTTATCCTGTCCTCACCAGGTTTTAGAATTTGTATTTTTTATTCTTAAGAATTTCTGTGTATTCTCATTTTTGTATGTTGCACTTTGGAATAACTTTTATACTAAGAAACAAAAAGTTAAAAATTATAATTAACAATGTGTCAAATAATGAAATTTCTCAGAAAGAATGTTTGAATTTTTTTTCGTCTTTAGGGAAAATTTGGAAAGTTTAAGAGATATATGGCCCATAGTACGCATGTCACAAATGTTCGCTGGACTTACGATGACAGCATGTTGGTTACCCTAGGAGGTGCAGATATGTCTTTAATGGTATGGACGAATGAAATGGAAGGCTATCGAGAAAAAAGGCCTTGTGATAGTGAAGAATCCGATATTGATTCTGAAGAAGATGGGGGTATGTCATTTTAAAATATTTTAACAAAAATATGTTTAGAAATATTTAGAAACATAGAAGAAATTAGCACAAGTAAATTAAAACTGAAAAAATTAAAACAGGTAATAATGTTTAGATGATGTGCTGTTAGTGTTCTTGGTCTGTTTAACACTGAAATTTGTTTTGTTACTCAAAAATAACAGCCTGGCATATAATGATTTATATATTCTTCATCTATAAATGTAAGACAATTGTATTTTAAATAAATTTTATATAGCCCAACTTCATATTTTAAAATAATCTTTATTTTTCCTAATATAATAATTCCAATACAATTTACAATAAAAATAAACATAGCACATATAATTTAACCATTCAAAGTTAATCACTTAACATGTGTGATATATTGTTAGGTGAATATGCTTTTAAGTACATCTTGCTGTTAAGAAAAGTGGTATTATGTTGAGCTTATTTTTGTAATCTGCTACTTGGTAATGCCTTGAAAACATCAGTACATAACATTAAATAATATTTTTGCTGGGTATATATCATTTCATAATTTGGCTATAACAACTTATTTCAAGTTGTTAGACATACTTAATATCTAATTTATAAGATCATAACTGATCTCAGTTATCAAGTAAAGAATAATTTATGTTTTATGTTAGGCTATGACAGTGATGTTACAAGGGAGAATGAAATCAGTTATACCATCAGAGCCTTATCAACAAACATTCGCCCAATGTTTGGAACCAAGCCTCATTTGCAGCAAAAAGAGCCTTCAATTGATGAGAGGTAACAGTCGAGTTTAAAATTAGAGGAAGAAAAGGATACTGATCTTAAAAGTTGAATTTATTGTTTAACCAAATGGGTTTTTTTGTAGTAACTCAATAAAAGTAACATTCTTGCTTTATACACTGCCCAGCACCTCTCAAAAAAATGTTTGTCCTAAATACTTTTTGGAGGTGCCAGCTGTCTTTGCAAGTACTTTAGGAAATTATACACACACACAAACACACACACACACGTAAAGTGAGTATGATTATTCTTTTTTTTTTTTTTTTAATTTATTTGACAGAGTTAGACAGTGAGAAAGAGACAGAAAGGTCTTCCTTCCATTGGTTCATCCCCCAAATGGCTGCTATGGCCGGAGCTACGCCAATCTGAAGCCAAGAACCAGGAACTTCTTCCTGGTCTCCCATGTGGGTGCAGAGCCCAAGCACTTGGGCCATCCTCCACTGCCCTCCTGGGCCACAGCAGAGAGCTGGACTGGAAGAGGAGCAACCAGAACTAGAACCTGGCGCCCATATGGGATGCCAGCGCCGCAGTGGAGGATTAACCAAGTGAGCCATGGCACTGGCCCTGATTATTCTTATTTGTTAGCTTTTATAAATAAATTTGTTGGGGGCTGGTGCTGTGGCATAGCAGGTAAAGCTGCCGCCTGCAGAGCTGGCATCCCATGAGGGTGCTAGATCTAGTCCCAGCTGCTCCACTTCTGATCCAGCTCTCTGCTATGGCCTGGGAAAGCAGTAGAAGATGGCCCAGATCCTTGGGCCCCTGCACCCACGTGGGAGACCTGGAAGAAGCTCCTGGCTCCTGGCTTCGGATCGCCACAGCTCCAGCTGCTGTGGCCAATTGGCGAGTAAACCAACAGATGGAAGCTGTGAGGGGGACAGCTCACGGGGCACCTGCAACCATGGCGGCCAGGCTCCCAGGCCTCACATGCAGCAACAGCAGGACCTCTGGGTGTGCTGGCTACCTCCCGGGCTGAGGTGCAGGGCCCTGCCCAGCAGGTTGTACCCCTCATCCTAGGAGGCCTGTCAGGCTAGCCTGGCACCCACAGCTCTCTGGAAACCTGAGCAGCCAGGAGGTAGGCAGGCCTCTGGCTCCTCCAGGGGAGGTCCTGCCCGTGGGGTGGAGGCTGTGGGTCTCCTTGTCACTGACTTGTCCGTGGATCTGAATAAAGCCCAAGGCTTTCTTCCCCTGGGAAAAAAGTCATAAAACATACTGGCTCTTTATTTTTTTAAAGATTTTTTGTTTTTACTTGAAAGAGTTCTAGAGAGGCAGAGGCAGGGAGAGAGAGAGGTCTTCCATCCACTGGTTCACTCCCCAGATGGCTGCAATGGCCGGAGCTGTGGCGATCCGAAGCCAGGAGCCTCCTCCAGGTCCCCCACATGGGTGCAGGGGCCCAAGAACCTGGGCCATCTGCTATTGCTTTCCCAGGCCATAGCAGAGCACTTGATTGGAAGTGTAGCAGCTGGGACCTGAACCGGCGCCCATATGGGATGCTGGCACTGCAGGTGGCAGCTTTTACTTGCTACACCACAGCGCCAGCCCCATCATATTGGCTTTTTAAAAGTTCTTGCAAATATCCACTTTAAAGTAAAATGTTTCTGATGACAATTAATGATTACTGTTTCTTGTTTATACTTTTGTGGATTTTTTTCCTAAATGATTTCAATAATTTAACATTTTTCTTTCTCAAGTATTTTTGTAGCAAATCTTGTGCATTCAAGATAGTCGATTTTGTCAAGCAAATTTTCAATATTTTAATAAGTATTTAAAACAATGTAATATAAATTTTAGGTGTTTTTATGTTTTCTTAGAATTCTGTTGATATCTTGCCTTTATTATGTCTACTGAACTACTGTATTTTATTCATTATCAATTTTCATTTGTGTTTTTCTACTTTTTTCCTTTTATTCCTTCCAAAGGCAGGGAGTAGTAAGGTAAGTGCTTTATTGAAAAATTTACTGTTTATTCCATTTTGATCTCTATAATACTTCAAGATATTAAGATACTGATTTTCCCTATAAAATATTTTTTTTTGACAGGCAGAGTGGACAGTGAGAGAGAGAGACAGAGAGAAAGGTCTTCCTTTGCCGTTGGTTCACCCTCCAATGGCCGCCGTGGCCGGCACGCTGCGGCGGGCACACCGCGCTGATCTGAAGGCAGGAGCCAGGTGCTTCTCCTGGTCTCCCATGGGGTGCAGGGTCCAAGCACTTGGGCCATCCTCCACTGCACTCCCTGGCCACAGCAGAGAGCTGGCCTGGAAGAGGGGCAACCAGGAAAGAATCCAGTGCCCCGACCAGGACTAGAACCTGGTGTGCTGGCGCCACAAGGCGGAGGATTAGCCTATTGAGTCGTGGCGCCAGCTTAAAATATTTTTTTAAATATTTATTTATTTGAAAGTCAGAATTACACAGGGAGAGGAGATGCAGAGACAGAGAGAGAGAGAGGTCCTCCATCCGCTGGTTCACTCCCCAATTGGCCGCAATGGCCGGAGCTGTGGCGATCCGAAGCCAGGAGTCTGGAGCTTCCCCCAGGTCTCCCACGTGGGTGCAGGGGCCCAAGGACTTGGGCCATCCTCCACTGCTTTCCCAGGCCATAGCAGTGAGCTGGATTGGAAGTGGAGCAGCCGGGTCTCAAACTGGTGCCCATATGGGATGCCGGCGCTTCAGGCCAGGGCATCAACCCACTGCGCCACAGTGCCGGCCCTTTTTTTTTTCCCTATAAGGTATTTAACTATATTTGTTGAGAAAGAAAATTTCATTAGAAAATGAAATAGAGCAAATCTAATGAGTTGCATTTTTACATATGGTATGCGATTGTTATTATCAGTCTTTCTTATGATAATTTCATTTTAGAAATAACTTCACAAGCAACTGTGGTCTAGTTTTGTTTAAGTTTATTTATTTAAAAGAGGTTCATAAAACAAACTTAACTACACATTCATCAATGTGGTTAAGATTACTCCATTTATAAACCTGTTAGCTTCATTTAATGTGTGTTTCATCTATTCATTCATTTAAAAGTATTAAAATAAGTTAACTATGGTACTGTATGTTTAATAAAATGACATGTGTAAGGATTCTTTGGGGTATTTTTTTTTTTAATTATTTGAAAGGCAGAAAGAGAGAGGGGTCTTCCATCCGCTGGTTGACTCCCCAGATGGCCCCAATGGCCGGAGCTGTGCAATCTGAATCCAGGAGCCAAGAGCTTCCTGCGGGTCTCCCACGGGGTGCAGGGGCCCAAGGACTTGGGCATCCTCCACTGCCTTCCCAGGCCGCAGCAGAGAGCTAGACTGGAAGTGGAGCAGCCAGGACTCATGGGATGCCAGCACCACAGGCGACAGCTTCACCTGCTGCGCTACAGCACCAGCCCTCGGGTACTTCTATTGCTCCCTTTAGTGAGAAGAAAATGTCTTCAGAGATGATGCAAAAATGGCTAGCCAATTTTAGAAGTAAAAAATGTAGCAACAGGAAAGTACTGGGAGATTGTACAGAAAAAAAGTAGACTTGAGACCAGATCATGCAGAAATTCAGATTTTAGGCCTCCCTTAATATATTTGACAGCCAGCAGGAATTACCTGTTTTCAGCAGGGTGATGTGTCCAAAGATGAATCTAGAGTGTGATACAACCTCTCAAAAGGCCCACGTGATCTTATACAATTTGCACAGAATTAGAGCATACAGACCTAGCCTCCCATCTGGAGTAGCTTATTCAGTGTTCTCTCCATTAAAGGGGACCTCGACAGCTTAGAGTGGTCAGAAGAACACACAGGGTGAAGGAAGGTTGGGAGGCCACTCAGTGTAAAGAATAATTAATTGTTCTGGGAATCATTTGTTTCAAAATAAGAAAAGTAACTGGAGATACACTTGTTGTCTTGGATGTGAACCCCTTTTCATGTAGAAGTGATCCCCCGTGGGCCAGCGCCGTGGCTTACTAGGCTAATCCTCCGCCTTGCGGCGCCGGCACACCGGGTTCTAGTCCCGGTCGGGGCACCGGATTCTGTCCCGGTTGCCCCTCTTCCAGGCCAGCTCTCTGCTGTGGCCAGGGAGTGCAGTGGAGGATGGCCCAAGTACTTGGACCCTGCACCCCATGGGAGACCAGGAGAAGTACCTGGCTCCTGCCATCGGATCAGCGCGATGCGCCGGCCGCAGCGCGCCAGCCGCGGCGGCCATTGGAGGGTGAACCAACGGCAAAGGAAGACCTTTCTCTCTGTCTCTCTCTCTCACTGTCCACTCTGCCTGGCAAAAAAAAAAAAAAAAAAAAAAAAAGTGATCCCCCGTGATAGGAGTATTCAAGCAGTTCAGATGAGCAGTTGTCGTTGGTGCTATAACGGGAGTTCTAGACAGGGAGAGAAAGTTCCTGGCTTACTGGAACTTCGGTGATCCCTTCTAGTCCTGTCTCAGTCATTATGCTATTGAAGGAAATAAAGCAAAAAAGTTACTCCATGCTGCATCTGAGACTTCAGCTGGTAAATGGCTAGCGAAAGTCTCAGATGTAGCATGGTCCTGAATGACTCATTTTGCCTGCTTCCGTGGGCTAACTTTGGAACTCTCCTGGCTTAGAATAGGAAGAGGTTAGCCTCTATAGCCAGTTTCCTAAAAGCAGCTCCAGTACCACCAGCCTTTTAAGTTAACATTTTATTTCCTGTTCTTAAAGATAAGGGGGCCAGTGCTGTGGCTCAGTGGGTTAAAGCCACAGCCTGCAGCACCAGCATCCCATATGGGTACTGGTTCAAGTCCCAGTGACTCCACTTCTGATCCAGCTCCCTGCTAATGGGCCTACAAAAGCAGCCAAAGATGACCTGAGTCCCTGGGCCCCTGCACCCGCGTGGGAGACCTGGAAGAGGCTCCTGGCTCCTGGCTTCAGCCTGGTCCAGCCCCAGTCCCAATCGATGTGGTCATTTTGGGAGGGAACCAGCACATGGAAGTCCTCCCTCTGTCTCTCCCTCTCTCTCTCTGTAACCCTTTCAAATAAGTAAATCAATCTAAAAAAGAAAAAAAATATTTTGTAGAAAAATGAGGAATGGTTAGGTTTAAAGTTTAGAACATAGAATATGTTGAATACTCTCTTATTGGCACTTTTTTAACCTTCTTTCTTCTGATTCCTCTGCCATTAATGGAGTAATGTAAACCTTTTCTTATGTGTAATAATGAACTAAAAACAATAGGCCTTTAATTATATGCAGTGTAGTCTATCTGCATTCAACTTACAAAATGTTTTATTGTAGTAATTATTTTACTATTGTTGTAAATTCAAATTTGTGTTATAATCTTTTCCCTTTTTTATCTGCTGCTGAAAAGAGGTTCCAGGTAAGCCTCTCTTTACTAAGCTTAGCAAGCCCTAATTTTGTGTTTTTCAGCTCTCATATTTACCATCAAAGAGCTACATTAGTTGGTGTTCTTTATTTCTATTCATAGATACTCTTTTTTTCCTTTGAAATTAGTATTCATGCAATAAATAGCATCTTAATTGTTGGACTGACCCTGGATAAGTAACTGCTTTATTAAAACTTTATCCAACTTATATAGTTTTAGAAGTATAATTTTAAGTAATAATATACCTCATATAAGTGATCTTAAATAAAATATGCTTGTATGTGGGATTATATAATTAAAAATTATGTGTTTACTCAGTTAGCTGAAAACTATTGAAAGCTATTAGTCAATAACAGTAAATAAAGTTCACCAATAAAATTGACTTGGAAGAAAAGCTAAAGCTTCTATCACTGTTTAAAATGATTCTAGGAGAAATATTTTTAAATGCTGAATATTTTAAATTCAGTTCTATTTTATATTTGTACATTCAAAAAGTATATGAAGAAGATTTAAACCAAAAATTTCTGTGATAATTTGAAATTTGTTTTTATAATTTTGATGAGGCCATTAACTTTTTATGACAGTCTTGTGTATTCTACATGCTGCTTCATATTCATAAAAATGTACATTTGTTTTATATTACATGTTCAACATATGGTATTTTTAATTGTATAACTTGGTAATCATTTTGAAATACAAATATATTTATGCCTTTAATTTTGAGTTATTCGTAAATGTTGGAATTTTTTCCACAGTAAAGCTAATTTGTATCACCTCTTGATTTAGTTGTTACAAATTAAATATTAACTTAAAATTTGGAGAAGTGTTGACGCATGATTGACTTAGATTCAGTGTTTGGTTATTAAATATTTGGATAAAGATTATTTGAGATAAGTATAATAAGCTAAACTGTTTTAAATTAAAAGCTTTTAGAGAAGAGTCTGTCATTTAACTGATTGAGAATCTGAACTCTGCATGCCTGTTAGAACATTAGAAATTGACCCTGAACAGAGAAGATAGGGCTAGATATGAGAGCTACTTTATAGGTAAAGTTGATAAGTACTTAGTAAATAGTGAGAATAGGGCAAGAGGAGGAGTCTAAGGCGATAGTAATAGTAATTACATTTTACAGAGTAAGATTTGCAGGGCATTGTGACTGTAAAGTGACAGTGATGCCATTAAGCAATTAGAGAGACCTCAGGAAGTGGAGATGGTAAAGGGCATGGCAGTATAGCTAATGAGTACAATTTGAGCTCAGATATGACTTATGTTGCCATTAGGAAAGAAATGTCATAGAAAAATTATCATAATTCACCTTCCTGAAGAATGTATGTCTTGTCTGCTGGTACAAGATGCTGTTAGATGCTGTAGAGAACAATCCAGGCTTTGTTGGAAATACACCCATCCAGACATTTTTGAGTATGTTAAACTGACATTTTTATGTCTGTTTATAAACAGTCTGCTTTTATACTACTATATTATTTACACAATGAAACAAACACCAAAGAAATTAAAGTGAATAAAAGATCCAATATTTTCTTCCTACTTTCGTGCATTCAGAACTATCAAGATGTGCAGGGCACAGTCCATCGGCCTGGGTTCCTTTCTGAAATGGTGTGACAGACGCCTCTCAAGGGCAGGTGAGGAATTCTCAGTGAAGGCCCCAAGTGATGCCGCCTTTTCCCACTTTTCTACTACAGGCCACCGGTGAGCAGGGCCCCACCTCAGCCGGAGAAACTCCAGACAAACAATGTTGGCAAGAAAAAGAGACCCATAGAGGTAGGGAAACTTCTCAGTATTACTAAGTACCCGCAAGTCCTTGTAAAACATCCAAGTCTTCTCATTTTTCTTAAAAATAAGTGTATTCAATAACCTTTTTTACTAGGTTGTAAAAAGAGAGTGCTTATTTCTTATATCTGAGTTTTGTATTGATACCCTGTTTGTCCTTTTTTTTTTAAGATTTATTTATTTATTTGAAAGAATTGCACAGAGAGAGAAGGAGAGGCAGAGAGAGAGGTCTTCCATCCGCTGGTTCACTCCCCAGATGGCCACAATGGCCAGAACTGTGCTGATCCAAAGCCAGGAGCCAGGAGCTTCCTCCGGGTCTCCTACATGAGTGTAGGGGCCCAAGGACTTGGGCCATCTTCTACTGCTTTCCCAGACCAGAGAGCTGGATCAGAAGTGGAGCAGCTGGAACTTGAACCAGCATCCATATGGGATGCTGGCACTGCAGGTGGCAGCTTTACCCGCTACGCCACAGCACGGACCCCATGTTTTGCTTTTTTTAAAATGAGTCTTAGCTTAACTTTTCCATGAATAATACCCTTAATTGAACTTTATCTTAGAGAACTTTTAAATGTAAATGTATTTGAATGATTTATTGTTTATGCAAGCACAGACACCTTGGCAATGTCTTATACTTAGTTAAAGGTTAAATGTTGTACCAAGACAGGAACTTTTATCCTATGCCATGTATTTATGGTATTGGATATGGGGTTCATGAAGACTGTTTCTCCTTTTGTTTGTGTTTCCAACCAAAGAAACCTTCCACAATAATTGAGGAAGAAGGAAGGCTCTCCCCACGCATTTCATAAGCCCATCATTGGCAGCAAGCCAGCAGGCTACTAAGTCAGGCACAAACAAGGCGTAAAACTGAGCGAGGGTGTCAGGTGTAGCTCCACCCCCGACCCAGCCCCACAAGGTCAGTGAAAACAGGCCAACCTTTCAGCTGCAGGATGACCTTCCAGAAGTTCAGCATGAGCTATCACAGATGGTGTAGTTTAGTTGTTTTGTTTTGTTTTGTTTTGTTTTTACTCAAGGTGTAGTTAAGTTTTTGTCTGCTGCTGCTGACTATGATACAGACTTGGACACAGTTCATCCTGAGTTATGTATGAAGATCAGATATTTGGACCAACAAGTTGAAATACTCTTCTTTGGACACAAGAAGTATCTCAGTGTTTAGCATATAAAGTCTTAAATCTAAAACCTTTGGAATCAGGCAACCTTATGCTTCTCTCTTCCTTTTTACAAGTTTGTATAGAAAGTATGAAATACAAATTACAGCTGCCAAAACAGGTCACATAGAGATGAATGCTACTTAATTTTGTGTTTGAAGTTTGTAAAATGTAAAAAAATGCATCCCCCATTTTGACAGAAGATGCTATTACATGTATATAAGAAAGTGTAATTTTATAATAGTTGTATCATTGTGGTTATAGGATCTCGTGCTGGAGCTTGTTTTCGGTTATCGGGGCAGAGACTGCAGGAATAATGTTCACTATTTAAATGATGGTGATGATATAATTTATCACACAGCGTCTGTTGGAATTCTGCACAATGTTGCCACAGGTAGGAAATCCTGATTCTCTACTGCTCCCACTTTTTTTTTTAAATTTAGGATTTTTACCTAGCAGCTTAAACATCTTTTGTTAAAACTATAAATAACTTAAGAGAAACAGTCCAGAGTAGAAATACTTCATTTTGCAGAACATTCTAGTATTTCAGGTAACCAAATTTCAAGCTTAAGAGAATAAATATAGCAGAATAATGCACAATGCTTTCCAGTCTCTTAAAGTGAAGATTTACTGCAGGTAAAGCCATGTTTATAGTGAAATCATGTGAGGCTTTGATTCTGTTTTCCCATAAGGTGATCATGAGAACAGTTGGTTTAGATGGTTGCCTCAAATAGTGATTTTATTAAAAAAGATTTATTTATTTATTTGAAAGGCAGAGTTATAGAGAGGCAGAGAAAAACAGAAGGTCTTCCATCCGCTGGTTCACTCCCCAGATGGCCTCAATGGCCAGATTCGAAGCCAGGAGCTTCTTCCGGGTGTCCCACACAGGTGCAGGGACCCAAGCACTTGGGCCATCTTCTACTGCTTCCCAGGCCATAGCAGAGAGCTGGATCGGACGTGGAGCAGCCGGAATTCGAACCGGCACACATATGGGATGCCAGCACTACAGGCAGCAGCTTTTCCCGCTATACCACAGCACTGGCCCTCTGATTTAAAGTAGCAGGTTGGGTGCATGCTTTCTGGGTGGAGGATTGTTCCCACTGAGGCCTTACAAAGCTGCTGGACTTTGGCTATACTGATGTTAACTTGTTTGGTCTAAGAAATCATAAAAATATTTCTTGATATTTATTTAACTAATTGAATTGTTGAAGAACAAATGAAGTACTTTTAGCACCATTTGATGACCAATATGATAGTCCCACTAGTAACATTAAGTATTTAATTTCGAATTCTGTTTAATTACTTATAATTGCAAACCTCATGAGGTTTGAAAGTTGTACATAAAAATAGAGGTTGCTGGCCCAAACATTCTGCCTTTTCCCATGATAGTTTCATTCTAAATTGGTAGAATAAATTGATTATGTGAGTCATAATCCCCTACTCCTGGTCAATACTAACAAATATGATCCTTTTGTTTTGATTTCCTAAAGAAAAAGATTCACCAGGATCAACCAGAAATGGGTGGCAATTTTCCATCTAATAATGTAGGCCATTTTAAAAGTGCTACTTTAAGAGAAAATCCTTTCAATTGAGGCTTTGCCTGTCCTTTAAAGAGAACAGAAAGAAGATAAGGAAGGAATGAATATGAAAATACTGATGTTTATTCTTATAAGTTTATCTTTAATGTCATGGCCTATAATGAATCAGCTTTCTGATGGTGAGATGTGAGAGAAAGGGCTGGGGGACTGAGGGGAAACACTTGCTTTGGTTCTGATTATTCCATCTCTTCCCAGTTTAGGGATCCATGCTATGTTCATAGTCTAGAAGTCTTGATCTATGAGCCAGTCTTCTGCCAACTTAGCCAACAACACGTACCACACGTAACTACTCATTTATCCCTTCAGCTGAACTCAGCCCTGGATAATATGAAGCATATTTCAGTTTGAGAAGTTTTAAAATATTATCTATTAGGTCTGTTAAATGTAGTTGCTGGATTTTGTTTGTTTTGTTTTGCTTTCTGGAAAACCTGATATTCATAGCCCTCTGTAATCTGAATCCAGCTTACTGCTCTGACCTCATTTCCCACTTCTTCACCTCACTGGCACAAGCCCACCTCTGTTACCTCCTGCGTGGGTGACCATCATAGTTTTCTGCGCTCTCTTCTGTGTCACTGTTGCTAGACGAATCCCAGTACACCTTTGATCAAGAAACTTCAGTGCCTCCTGCTAACTACAGGATAAATACAAAATATGAATAAACATGGCCAAATATTGAATGGAAAATCATTGCTGGTTTCCCTGTGACCCTTTAGGAAATCAAAACAGAAAGATCATAAGCTAACATTTAAAATCCTCTATAATTCCAGTCCCAGCTTGCCTTTCTAAGCATATTACTTACTTTTTCATCTTCATAACACTTCAGCCAAATGAACCATCTCTATGCATACCTAAAACTGCCCTTTGTGCCTTGAAGTGTTTCTCTGCCCTTCCCTTCCCACCTTCTCATTCACAGAGTCTGTCTGAGTCAGTGCAGGAATGCCCTATGCCTGTGATGAGAGTACTGTTTTTTGCTCTGAATCCGGTAACATTTTGATCCTTTACTCTCATGTGGCACTTAGTATCTGTGCTATATGGTTCTGTATTATATAGGGCTCTATCCCCTAAGATTCCTGATTCATTTTTCTGTCTTCATGATGATGTGTGTATACATAGGAAGTGCTCAAAAATATGTATTGAATAAGCAAATACATTAAAGAATAGTTCCTTTCCTTGGATGAGTGCATTTGGCTGTTCCATCTTAAACTTTTCAAAGAATCCTCTAATTCTATTTTTATAGGAACTCAGAGTTTTTATCAGGAACATAATGATGACATTCTGTGCCTCACTGTAAATCAGCACCCCAAGTTTATCAACATTGTGGCAACTGGCCAAGTAGGTATGTTTCTATATTTTAAAAAGAAGTAATTTGAAGGATTTTATTCAGATAAATTCAGTATTCTAGGAAAAAATTAAAATGTAGTGGTAGATTGTTCAAAAGCTATATGTACATAGAGCACATACCAATTTGCTTCTAAGTATTTTCCGGTCACCACTTTGGTAATATGAATTAGTTCAGACACTTAAGAATTTAATATAAATGACTTTATGGTGATTGAAATAGTTGGAGTTAGTCCTTTAGTAAGAATTTCTCATCACCAAAAATATTTAATTCCATAGCATAAAAAGCAGAAAGGAAGAATTTGAAGAGGAAATGGTTAAAAGGAGAGCCTGGAAGGAAGTAGACCAGAATGGAGAGAACCCAGAACTGTTGGTGGATCTCTGCTACTTTTTTTTTTTCCCTTTGGCGTTGATCCAGTTCACCAGCTGCTTTGAAGTGCAGTGTCATGCTGTCACCTTTTATTATGTGAAAAACTTCTAAAAAAAAGGGGAAAACTCCAAGAGAATAGCCGTTCTGTTTAGGACATATCTACACTAGTTATCACTGTGGATACTGCATAGTAGATTTGGTCAATTACATCTTCACAACTCTGGTGTAATATGTAAAAATTATTGAAATCAGCCAGCGTTGCAGCTCACTAGGCTAATCCTCCGCCTGCGGCACCGGCACCCCGGGTTATAGTCCCAGTTGGGGCGCCGGATTCTGTCCTGGTTGCTCCTCTTCCAGTCTAGCTCTCTGCTGTGTTCCGGGAAGGCAATGGAGGATGGTCCAAGTGCTTGGGCCCTGCACCCACATGGGAGACCAGGAAGAAGCACCTGGCTCCTGGCTTCGGATCAGCGCAGCGCGCCGGCCGTAGTGGCCATTTGGGGGGGTGAACCAATGGAAGGAAGACCTTTCTCTCTTTCTCTCTCACACTAACTCTGCCTCTCTCTCTCTCACTAACTCTGCCTGTCAAAAAAAATTATTGAAATCACTAGTTTTATTGCATCTCAGTGAGCTAGCTTTCTAGGTGTCTTTTCCTCTTGAATAAGATCATTTTTTTTAAAGATTTATTTATTTATTTGAAAGTCAGAATTACACAGAGAGAGGAGAGGCAGAGAGAGAGAAGTCTTCCATCCAATGGTTCACTCCCCAATTGGCTGCAATGGCTGGAGCTGTGCCTATCTGAAGCCAGGAGCCTCTTCCAGGTCTCCCATGCAGGTACAGGGGTCCAAGGACTTGGGCCATCTTCTACTAGTTTCCCAGGCCACAGCAGAGAGCTGGGTTGGAAGTGGAGCAGCCAGGTCTCAATCCGGCACCCATATGGGATGCCGGTGCTTCAGGCCAGGGCATCAACCGGCTGCACCACAGCACCGGCCCCAAATAAGATCATTTATATTTTTGATATCTTTATTTTTCATGCAAGTATTAACTTGATCAGTCAGGAGCACGTTCTCTGGGTTGTCTGGTTCTGTAGCTGTTTTTCCTTTCTGTATAGTTTTCTAGTCGACCATTGAAAATAGACCATTGCGTCACTCGTCACACAAAATATTCTCATCTTTGTACATAAATGCATAAGTCTGGCCCCTCTTTGTGTTGTTTTTTGGAAGAGAAGTCTTATTTTCACTGTGTACCAGGGTGAGACCCATTGGGGAGACCATGTTACTAAGCACCTAGCTCAGTGCCTCTTGGCACATAGTTATTACTCCATTTATTTTTATTGAGTAAATTCATTTGTTCAAAAAACATACTAAGTTACCTACCATGTGTGAAGTATTGTTCTAGGTGATAGGGATACAAACAGCTTATAAAAAGACCAGTTTCTATATAATGAATTTTTGTGTAAATAGAATTCTAAAAGGTATAGTTCTTTGATTTGCCGACTTCTTCTCCATTTTTCCCCCTTCTCTCCCAGCTAAGCAACATTACTTACTTATATTAATGCTTCACATTTATCTTTTCGTTAGGAAATGTCACACTCACAAATTAATCCTTCAGAAATTTGGCCCTGTTCTTCTTTTCTTTCCTTTTATTGTGAAAGGTAACATTACAGGGATTATAGAAAGGCTCATCATTTGCCCTTTCTCTTTCCAAATCAAAATGGGGGCAGTTCAGAGGTGAATTTAGATCATGCATGTTTCTCTATGTCTTACCCCATTTACATCCTTCTATAAAATAGATAACAAAAATGCTTTACTATTATGACTAATTAAGGTAGACTCAAAGGAAGACTTGAGGGATGAGGAGAGACACTATCTATTCTGAACATAAGGAGCATTATATCAGTGGTTACTTTGCTGGCAAATTTGATTAATGCCCATGGGCACACAAAACATTGCTTAAAATGTTTATGTTTAAAAATCGAGTAGATCATAGAATAATTATTTAATCATGTGGTATTTTAGCTAGTTAGGATTACACTTTTTTCTTGGCTAGCATCTTAGAATCTCAGGACCATTTTATCTAGTCTATCATTATATGCTTGAACCCCACCACCACTTTATGCCTAATTAAGTCATCTAACTTCTCCCTAGAGAGCTCAGTTATAAAGTGTTTGTTTCTCTGTGTTGCTTCACACTGGTTCTCATTCTTGAAGTATCTAGTATCTATCCAATCACTTATTCCTGAGACATTGTCTTCCCGTTTTGAAGACAACCATCCTATTTTCCCTGAGTCTTATATAGTGCTTCTCTTTTGGAAGCGTCCACTTTGGACATCCTCCAGCTACGTTGTACAGGACAAAGTCTGCATTACAGCAATGGGATTGCTTTCCTTGGGGGGAGGAGCCAACCTTTCCAACGTACCATACTTGGGGTATCTGAAATCCCAGAATTCTCTACCAAATAGTCTTGCATGACCAGTGCAAGGCCCAAGAGTGGTTCTCCACTGGGTAAGGGTGGATAGAATTTTGATTCACAAGCTGGGATAACCACATGCCTTAGTTTGGGCTCCCATAAAAAATATAGACTAGGTAGCTCAAACAACAGAATTTATTTCTCCAGCTCTTGGATCTAGAAGTCCAAAATCTTGATTTAGTATGGTTGGGTTGTGGTGAGTCCCTCTTCCTGGTTTGCAGATGGCCATGTTCTCATCAGATCTTCTCAGGGAAGTGAAAGATTTTTGTCATGTCTTTTCTTCTAGTGACACTGATATCATCAAGACGCCTCCGTCCTCATGACCCAGTTATTTCCCAAAGACCCCACATCCTAATGCTATCACATCCAGGATTAGGGTTTCAATATATGAATTTTGGAGGGGATGCAAACATTTATCCACAACACCATACATGAGCTTCCTTGGCTCCTTGTGGTGTGGAATGGAACATGAGAGACAGAGTGGGACAGGTTGTCTTATGTTGCCCAAACTCCAGGAGTTCTAAATTTGTACCAGACCTTCTAGGTCATTATATGGATATATTCAAGATAAGAAGATAGAACATATTTCATTTGATAATTTTTATCTTGATTGGTAGCTTTGAGATATGTAGGCCTGGGATGTTTAGGCCTTCATTTATGTTCTTGTCTGGACTCTAGATATTTAGGTTGAGCCTGATGTCCAAGCTAAACACTCCCCTCTTTCAGCCATTCTTCATGAGGTCAATTCAGGGTCCTGCAGCCATCTGGTTGTTTTCAGAGCATGTTCAGAATTAAAAGTAGTACTTCCTGTGAAGCCTGCTGGGCAGCGTCAAGTACTTTATGCTGTCTTCCCTCACATCCCAGTTCAAGAGCGTAGGGCCTTATGTTGTCAATACATCTTTGAAATGATTATCTTATACATATGTCAGACTCCACCAGTGCAAAAAAATTACTACTCTTCAGTGGATTCCTAGAATTTTACTTTTTTCTTTCTTGCCAAAGACTGTCACTTTTAAATATTTGATTAATAGGTATTTTTGCCACAAATATAACGAATATAGGGTTTCACATTTTCTTGGCAAAATTATGCATAAGTTTTACACATGTAAAAATCTTTAAAGAACTATTTCTTTCTTAAGTTTACCATTGTGTCTCTCAGTAGGTTTAGATTTAACTCTTTACTGCAGAGAGAGGTATGGTAATATTCCAAAGGGCTTAATAACAGAATCTTTTGTAAGCCAAAATAAAAGTCATATCAGTTGAAATCATATCAATACTATTTTAAAGGTTATTATAATTAACATTTTATGTAACTCATTAAATGCAAACCTTTTTATATAAAGAAAGATGAAAAGATCATACATAGAATGTTAAAATGAATGTATGATTCAAATGAGTGCTTTCATTGTTCAATGTGATATAGTAAAACTGATTACATATGATAGTTTATTTAAATTATTTAGAAGTATAATTGAGTTTTTGCAAATTTTACTGTTAATGTCGATATTTTTATAGATTATTACTCTATGGATAATGATTTTTCTGCTGCTTTTCCATTACAGGTGACTCAGCAGACATGTCAGGTAAGGAATACTGAACATTTTCTGTGTGAGTTAGTTCTATGTACTTATTTGTATATATCTTATTCTGTGAAAACCTTTTGGAGTTTTTAAAAATGAGGAATATATCATTTTAATATTATGATACTGAACTCAGTCTGAATAATAATTTCATTTAAAAGAAACAAGTATGGAGGTGAGGATTAAGATGGAGTAGGAAGGGAGCTTGCTGCTCTAGTTTAGTTTTTTTTTGTTTGTTTGTTTTTTTTTTTTTTTTTCCTGAAAGGCAGAGTGGACAGTGAGAGAGAGAGACAGAGAGAAAGGTCTTCCTTTTGCTGTTGGTTCACCCTCCAATGGCCGCTGCTGCCGGCGCACCACGCTGATCCGAAGGCAGGAGCCAGGTACTTCTCCTGGTCTCCCATGCGGGTGCAGAGCCCAAGCACTTGGACCATCCTCCACTGCCTTCCCGGGCCACAGCAGAGAGCTGGCCTGGAAGAGGGGCAACCGGGACAGAATACGGCGCCCTGACCGGGACTAGAACCCGGTGTGCCGGCGCCGCAAGGCAGAGGATTAGCCTAGTGAGCCGTGGTGCCAGCCTTCTAGTTTAGTTTTAAAAAAAAAGTGGAGAGTGTGCAGTCTCAGGGATGAGTTAGGGAGAAAACAGCAGAGGAAACTATGAATATTGGAGGGACACAGTGGACCTACATGGAGGGTGAGAACACGCACATCTCAGGATCCCAGCAGCTGAGAGCCTCCGAACCAGCATTGGAGAGTGAGGTAAGATCAGACTGCAGCAGCCCAAGCCACTGGTGAAAAGGCTGCAGGAAGAGCCTGGAGGGAATCTGGCTTGGAGCCCCACAGGGGATAGTGTACCTGCCAAACTAGAGGAGAAAAAACAAAGGAGGGGGCACGTTTTCTCTTTCCCGATCACCCTGCAACTGTGTCCTGAAACAGCCTGATAGAGACCAGGCACCATTTTGGACATGTAACAGCTGCGCCAGCTTGTGTCCCCGCCCAGCAACCAGCCAAGCAGAGACTCCTGAGTCTGGTGGGGAGGAGAGGGGGCTGGGTGCTCGTGACTGTGGGAGGCTTGTGTGCCAGGACTGTGAAAACACTGAGGCTACATGGGAGGACTCAGGACGTGGCTGGGACTTTGGGCTGTCACTGTGGGAGGCTCCACACCATCAGGGCTCCCTGGTTACCTGGCAAGAGACACTGCTGGGGAATCGGAGCTTGTACTGAGGACTACACATATCCTTTGTGTAGTCCTTGGGGCAAAGCGGACGAATAATATCCCCAGGGGGGCTAGTGCCCATGTGCTGCTCTCCTTTGAGAAGAGCTCAGCTGAGTCTATGCCGACAAGCACAAACCTCCCTTCTGATAAAAAAAAAAAAAAAAATTTACCCCGCCAAACCTGGGTGTGTCACCTCAGACACGCCCTTCATCCAGGAGCACTGAACAGAGCTCCTTGGCCACACTCATGACACGCCTCTAGATATTCTCTGAAAGCAGATACTCCACTAATCCACACATAGTCTGAAGATAAAAGCCACAATGGGGTAAAAACACAGAAACCAAGGAGTATCTCCACAAATGCCAAATAACAAATGCACCAATTCAAGAAATAAGAATAAGGAAGACAACATGACGTCCCCAAAAGAACACAACACTTCAGTACTAGATTGTGAAGATGATGAGATTGAAGAAATGCCAGAAATGGAATAAAAAAAATTGATCATAGAATTACTTAAAAGTAATCAGAAATAAATGCACAAACAAATCCATACATGACAGGAAAGAAAATTTATCTCACAAAATTGAGATCTTAAATCAAAATGAAATCTTAGAAATGAATAATTCAATAGAACAAATTAAAAATGCCTTAAAAACATATAATCCGTGAAACAGAAGAACAAGTATTCAACTTAGAAGAAAAAGCACAGGAAATTATACAGTCAGACCAAACACAGAAGAAGAAATTAGAAACTAAAAAACACTGTTGGGAATTTACAGATTACTATCAAATGACCCAGCATACAGATTCTAGAAGTTCCTGAAGGTGTGGAAAGAGAGAAAGGATTAGAAGGCCTTTTTAGTGAAATAATAACAGAAAATTTCACTAATTCGGAGAAAGACACATCCAAACACAGGAAGCATATAAAACTCCTAATAGACATGGCCAGAAAAGATCTTCATCACAACACATTGTAATCAAACTCTCCACAGTAAAACAAAGAAAACATTCTAAAATATGCATGAGAGAAACACAGATTACTTTCAGAGGATCTCTAGTTAGATTCACAGTGGACTTCTCATCAGAAACGCTACATGCTAGGAGAGAATGGTAAGATATATTCCAAGTCTTAAGAGAAAAAAAACTGGCCAGTGCTGTGGCGTAGTCAGTAAAGCCTCCATTGCAGGCATTCCATTATGAGTGCCGGTTCAAGTCCCAGCTGCTCCACTTCCCATCCAGCTCTTTGCTATGGCCTGGGAAAGCAGTAGAAGATGGCCCAAGTCTTTGGGCCCTGCACCCATGTGGGAGACCGGGAAAAAGCTCCTGGCTCCTGGCTTCGGATTGGTGCAGCCCCAGTGTTGAGGCCATTTAGGGAGTGATGGAAGACTCTCTCTCTCTTTCTCTCTTGCTCCTTCTCTCTGTGTGTAACACTGACTTCCAAATAAATAAATAAATCTTTTAAAAAGGAGAGAGAGAGAAACTGTCAACCCAGAACACTATACCATGCAAATCTCTCATTTATGAATGAAGGTGAAATAAAGAGTTTCCATAAGAAACAGAAAATGAAAGCATTTGTCACTACCCTTCCAGCCCTGCAGAAGATGCTTAAGGATGTGCTGCGCACAGAAACATGGTTATCACTACAAAACAAGTTAAAGAAAGTAAATATCCCAGTAAAAGTACGAAGGAAATCCAAAGTGAAAAACAAGAATATTTATGGAAAAATGACTGGGCAAACCATTGTTTATCAATAGTCTCCCTGAATGTAAATGGCCTCAACTCCCCAGTTAAAAGGCACAGACTGGCTGAATGGATTAAAAAACAAAACCTATCTATTTGCTGCATGCAAGAAACACATCTCACCAACAAAGATGCTTGCAGACTAAAAATAAAACGTTGGAAAAAGATATTCCATGCTATCAGAAACCAAAAAAGGGCTGGTGTAGCTGTCCTAATATCAGACAAAATAGACTTTAACACAAAAACAGACCCATAACCAAGACGGAAATTGAATCAGTAATAATGACCCTCCCAACAAAGAAAAGCCCAAGACCGACGGCTTCACTGCTGAATTCTACCAGACATTCAAAGAAGAACTAACTACAGTTCTTCTCAAGTTATTCACAACAAATGAAAGGGAGGGAATCCTCCCAAATTATTTCTATGAAGCCAGCATCACCTTAGTTTCTAAACTCAGAAAAAACTCAGCAGAGAAGGAGAATTACAGACCAAGTTCCCTGGTGAATATAGACACAAAAAAATCCTCAACAAAATTATAGCCAGTCGAATCCAAAATCACATCGGAAAGATCATTCACCCAGACCAAGTGGGATTTATCCCTGGTATGCAGGGATGGTTCAGCATTCACAAATCAATCAATATGATATATCACATTAAGAAACTGAAAAACAGAAACTTATATTTATCCCAATAAGTGCTGAGAGAGCATTTGTTAAAATACAAAACCTTCGATGATGAAAACTCTAAGCAAATTGGGTATAGAAGGCACATTCCTTAACACAAGGCAATTTATGACAGACCCCCAGCCATCATCCTATTGAATGGGGAAAAGTTGGAAGCATTCCCACTGAGATCTGGAACCAGACAAGGATGCCCTCTCTCACCATTGCTATTCACTATAGTCCTGGCTTTCCAAATCCTGAAATGGGCAAGGTGTTTGGTTTTTGTTTTGTTTTGTTTTGTTGTTTTTTGTTTTGTTTTTGTTTTTGTTTTTGGTGTGGTTTGTTGTTTTTTTTTTTTTTTTTTTTTTTTGGACAGGCAGAGTAGTCCGTGAGAGAGAGAGAGAGAGAGAGAGAAAGGTCTTCCTTTACCATTGGTTCACCCTCCAATGGCCAGCGCACTGCAGCCGGCGCACTGCACTGATCCAAAGCCAGGAGCCAGGTGCTTCTCCTGGTCTCCCATGCGGGTGCAGGGCCCAAGCACTTGGGCCATCCTCCACTGCACTCCTGGCCACAGCAGAGAGCTGGTCTGGAAGAGGGACAACCGGGACAGAATCCAGTGCCCCGACCGGGAGTAGAACCCAGTGTGCCAGCGCCGCAAGGCGGAGAATTAGCGTATTGAGCTGCGGCGCCGGCCTGGGCATTGTTTTATTATCAAACTTCTCATTTTTAATGACAGAAAATGAAAATATAGTTGAAAAAAGCATAGTTTTTATAATATTTAAAAACAATGGAACGCCGGTACTTAGGCGCAGGCCGGCGTGTCCTTGGGCTTAGTGAGTGGGACATCCAGCTTCCCAGTGCCTTCCTTTAGGGTGTGAGCTACTAATGAGAGAGTTAAAAATGGGTGATGTTGAGAAAGGCAAGAAGATTTTTGTTCAGAAATGTGCCCAGTGCCACACTGTGGAAAAAGGAGGCAAGCACAAGACTGGACCAAATCTCCATGGTCTGTTCAGGCGGAAGACAGGTCAGGCCGTCTTCTACACAGACGCCAACAAGAACAAAGGCATCACCTGGGGAGAGGACACTCTGATGGAGTATTTGGAGAATCCCAAGAAATACATCCCTGGAACCAAAATGATCTTCGCTGGGCAGACTTGATAGCTTATCTCAAAAAAACTACGAATGAATAATAGCTGGCCACTGCCTTATTTATTACAAAACAGCAATGTCCCGTGACTTTTTTTATGTGCGCCATAATTTAATTCTCATACACCAGAATTCAGATCATGAATGGCTGACAGAATATTTTTGTCCGACAGTCTAATATTGCCTTGTGTGGTTAAATAGGAAATTTTGGTAGTAATTCCAGTTCAGTGAATGCCCTCACTGTTTTGCCCTTCTAAGGATATGATTGGACTTAACTAACAAAACTTGTCAATGCCATCCCAAAACCTGTCGGGAGATTGGATTTAAATTTAAATGCTGGGGAAATTACCTCACTGTCGCAGAACTGAACAAGATTCACTTGTTCTTTACCTGCCTAAGGCAAGAGCTGAAGACATTTGGAAATGTCTACTTCGTATTTTTGGTCTTAGCTGTGGCAATCTAATTAGAATTTCCTGTATCTAAACTTCTGCCTTTTACTTACTGAAAGGCATTTTAGTGTGGTTTATGCATATCAAATAAAGAATATTTAACACACACAAAAAAAACAATGGATGCACATTGTTAATTTAACAGATTTTCTTGTTATATAAAGGCATACTCAATCAGTAAGAAAAGGTTATTTTTAGGCCGGCGCCGCAGCTCACTAGGCTAATCCTCCGCCTTGCGGCGCCAGCACACCGGGTTCTAGTCCCAGTCGGGGCACCAGATTCTGTCCCGGTTGCCCCTCTTCTAGGCCAGCTCTCTGCTGTGGCCCGGGAGTGCAGTGGAGGATGGCCCAGGTGCTTGGGCCCTGCACCCCATGGGAGACCAGGATAAGTACCTGGCTCCTGGCTTTGGATCAGCGCAGTGCGCCGGCCGCGGCGGCCATTGGAGGGTGAACCAACGGCAAAAAGGAAGACCTTTCTCTCTCTCTCTCTCTCTCACTGTCCACTCTGCCTGTCAAAAAAAAAAAAAAAAGTTATTTTTAAATCCTTAAATGATCTGTTGATCTAATATGGACAATAATTGATATTATATATGTGCTATATAATATATAAAATAAATTTTAAAAATATTTCTTAGGTAATAAAATTTATTGATTTATATTTAACTTTTAATTTCACTTTCCCTCTTACCAGCTGTATGATAATTAGTGACTACCAAGATGAATTACTGTGATGATTAAATTACATAATGTACATAAAGCACTTAAAACAATTCTTGTTTCCCGCCCCCCCAAGAAATCTTTTATTTAATGAGTACAAATTGCACAAGTACACCTTTAGGAATATAGTGATTCTCCCCACTATAGCTGCCCTCCCACCCCTACTCCCGTCCAACCTCCCCCTCCCTCTCCCATTCCCAGTCCCATTCTCCATTAAGATTCATTTTCAGTTAACTTTATACACAAAGACCAACTCTACTAAGTAAAGATTTTAACAATTTGCAAACACACACACACACACACACACAAAATGTTTGAGAACAAGTTTTGCAGTTAATTTTCATAATACAACTCATTGAGGACAGAAGTCCTGCATAGGAAGTAAGTGCACAGTGACTCCTGTTGTTAATTAACAGTCAACACCCTTATGTATGATGTCAGTGATTGCTCGAGGCTCCTGACATGAGCTGTGGATTCAAACCTTTTGAATCCACAATTTCCATCAGTATTTAGAAAAGGCCATAAACAAAGTGGAAGTTCTTTCCACCCTTCAGAGAAAAGTACATCCTTCTTTGATGGCCACTTATTTTCACTGGGGTCTGTCTCACAGAGATCTTTCATGTAAGATATTTTTTCTACTATTCAACTACAAAGTTATTCAACACAATAGGCAAAATCCTTATTTTCTTGGCTATACTCAAGAGCAAGTGCAAACTTGAGCCCAAATCTGGCTCATCATCTGTGTTTGTACAGCTCATGAGCTCAGGATAGTTTTAACTAATTTTTAGTTGGAAAACAATCAAAAGAAGAATAACATTTTTATGACACATAATTACATGAAACTCCAATTTCAGTATCCATAAATAAAGCTTTGCTGGACACAGCCTTGCTCGTTCAGGTACCTGTTGTCTCTGGCAGCTTCATGCTCCAGTGGCAGGGTTGAGTTTGCAGCAGAGACTGTACATGACACTGTCACCTCCTGCAGTGCTGCTTAGCACACTGTAGTGGCAGTGACACAGTTGTAATTTCACAGGCTTTAAGCATTATGTATATCAATGTATCATATTTTACTTTGTGTTTTAACTAGTATGTCTCCCTCATGTCAAAACAAGGGGGTTAGGGGAGAGAAAAGTCAATTTTGAGTATCATACTTACAAGGCACAGTGAAATATAGATAATGTTATTATCAAATGATATGGCAAAACATTGTGTTTATTACTCAGTAGCACTGTTGCTGTGCTAAAAGAGTGCGATGTACAACATCTTCACATGAGTACCCCAACTGAGGTCTTAACCACTGTATCAAATGCCTACCCATCTCTTGGCTCCTAAGGGATTGACAGATAACTGCCAATACTGCCAGTATAGTTGTTCAAACTACCAACTTCAAAGAAACTAAAGAGTTAGACTCTGTGAATAGTCTCCATGGAACTACAAAGGATAATATATTAAGATCATTGTGGCATAGCAAGTAAAGCTGCTGCTTGCAATGCTGGTGTCCCTTATGGGTACCAGTTCATGTCCTGGCTGCTTCACTTTCCTTCCAGCTTGCTGTTAATGGTCTGGGAAAAGCAGTGGAAGATGGCCCAAGTCCTTGGGCCCCTGCTACACTTACGGGAGACCTAGAAGAAGCTCCTGGCTTCAGCCTGGCCCCAAAGCTGGCTGTTGTGGCTATCTGGGGAGTGAACTAGTGGATGAAAGATCTCTCTCTCTCTCTCATCTCTGGCTTTCAAGTAAATCTATTTTTTAAAAAAATATTTTGAAAGAGGTTAAGAAAGCATAAATTTAGTACAATCTGAACTGGGTTCTGCTAAGATGTATTAAGACTGATGGTGGGGGCCGGCACCGCGGCTCACTAGGCTAATCCTCCGCCTTGCGGCGCCGGCACACCGGGTTCTAGTCCCGGTCGGGGCACCGGATTCTGTCCCGGTTGCCCCTCTTCCAGGCCAGCTCTCTGCTGTGGCCCGGGAGAGCAGTGGAGGATGGCCCAAGTCCTTGGGCCCTGCACCCGTATGGGAGACCAGGATAAGTATCTGGCTCCTGCCATTGGATCAGTGCGGTGCGCCAGCTGCAGCGAGCCATTGGAGGGTGAACCAACCGCAAAGGAAGACCTTTCTGTCTCTCTCATTGTCTACTCTGCCTGTCAAAAAAAAAAAAAAAAAAAAAAAAAAAAGACAAAGAAAAAGAAAAAAAGACTGATGGTGGGGCCAGTTCTTCAGTGCTAGCATCTCATATGGGTGCCCGTTTGAGTCCCGCTGCTCCACTTCCAATCCAGCTCTCTTCTATGGCCTGGGAAAGCAGTACAAGGTGGTCCAAGTGCTTGCACCCCTGTACCCACATGGGAGACCAGGAAGAAGCTCCTGGCTTCCGACCGGCACAGCTCCAGCCATTGTGGTCAACTGGGGAGTGAACCAGCGAATGGAAGACCTCTATCTCTCTCTCCACTTCTCCTTCTCTCTATTGTAACTCTGACTTTCATATAAAATAAATAAATCTTGAAAAAAAGACTAGTGATAAAAATTTGTGTGGAGCAGAAAAACAGTTGGATAAATGTACAAAGTTTATAAAAATGTAAGATGTGTAAAGCATATAGTTATTCATATTTTTAAAAAGGCTTCATTTATTTGAAAAGTAGAGTTGAAATGAAAGAGGGAGAGACAGAGAAAGGAGAAAGATCTTCTACCCACTGGTTCATTCCCCAAATGGCCTCAATGGGCAGGACTGAGCCAGGCCAAAGCCAGGATCCAGGAGCTTCTTTCAGGGTAGATGCAGGGGCCCTATTTGGGGTCCCTTCTGCTTTCCCAGGTGCATTAGCAGGGAGCTGGATCTGAAGTGAAGCAGCTAGGATTCAAACTGGCGCCCATATGAGATACTGATACTGTGGGCAGAGGCTTAACCTTCTTTGCCACAGCACCAATCAATGTAACTTGAAATTACCAAGAAAATGGCCGGTGCTGCGGCACACCGGGTTCTAGTCCCAGTTGGGGCGCCGGATTCTTTCCTGGTTGCCCCTCTTCCAGGCCAGCTCTCTGCTATGGCCCGGGAGTGCAGTGGAGGATGGCCCAAGTGCTTGGGCCCCGCACCCCATGGGAGACCAGGAGAAGCACCTGGCTCCTGCGGATCAGCCGTGGCGGTCATTGGAGGGTGAACCAACAGCAAAAGGAAGACCTTTCTGTCTGTCTCTCTCACTGTCCACTCTGCCTGTCAAAAATAAATAAATAAAAAATTAAAAAAAATTACCAAGAAAACAGTACTTGTGAAACTTTGATAAAATCAAACACATAATGTTTAAATCTCATGTTGAAAACTAAAACAAGAAACACGATCCCAATTCCCACAGATTTGCAAGAAATACATTTTATGGGCTGAAACTACAGTTCCAGCAGCATTTTTCAGATTTTGATGCAAATGCAAAGATAAATTCCACATTTCAAAAATCCATTTAATTGCACAATTGAGGAACTTCCACCTAACCTTCAATTTGAAGTGATTATTCTGCAGTGTAGTATATAGGAAAGGCGAATATCAAGATAAGACTCTGACAGAATGTTTTAAATGCCTTCCTCTCTCTGTAACTCTGCCTTTCAAGTAATAAAAAATAAATCTTCAGGCCGGTGCCACGGCTCAATAGGCTAATCCTCTGCCTGCAGCACTGGCACACCGGGTTCTAGTCCCGGCCGGGGCGCCGGATTCTGTCCCAGTTGCCCCTCTTCCAGGCCAGCTCTCTGCTGTGGCCAGGGAGTGCAGTGGAGGATGGCCCAAGTCTTTGGGCCCTGCACCCGCGTGGGAGACCAGGAGGAGCACCTGGCTCCTGGCTTCGGATCAGTGCGATGTGCCAGCCGCAGCGGCCATTGGAGGGTGAACCAATGGCAAAAGGAAGACCTTTCTCTCTGTCTCTCTTTTTCTCACTGTCCACTCTGCCTGTCAAAAAAATAAAAATAAAAAATAAATAAATCTTTAAAAAGAATAGAAAGAATTGGACACTTTGGATCCTTCGGGGAGTCTGGGAAGGGAAAGCTCTCATGGGTACAGGTAGTCACAGGCAGATGTCCATCACATGGCTCTAGCCGGCCTCCGTGTGGTCTCTGCAGCACACAGTAAAGACGTTTATTAGCACACGCCCGAGTGTGCTGCCCCCGAAGCCCCACAGTCACCCAGGGCCCAGGTACTTTCCATCTGCCCGGCTCTGCCAGCCGCAGCCTGTCTGTGCTGCAACGGCCAGCTGTGCTGTGGTCATGAAGTGGCTGCAGTAAAAACCCTTTTCACAACCATGGCCTAAAATCCTTGCTTTTAGCCTGACTGAGTCATGCTGGACATGTGTATTTCATATGCCTTGTACCAGGAAGACACCAGGGTGTCATGTGTGTCAGCTGGCTTAAATGTCGGCTGCTGAAGGACATCACTGAGGTACTTGGAAATACGTATCCAGTTCTCGCCACACATTTGTATGATGATGAAAATGTGTATGAAATGTGCCTTTCTTGAGGAATTGTTTAATGTTGTGAGTGCCTGATTAGCTTGTCTAAATACTGTCTTCTCAAAAATGCCATTTGGGATGTAGCCTGGAGATGCATCCATTTTTTTTCCTTGCTTTTCACTCCCCTTCCCGCTTGTTTCCTTTTTAAAATTTAGTCTCAGTTTGGGCTGTTCTATGTTAAGTACAGTTTTTTCTTGGTACATATTTTTCTATGTTTCACGGATGCATCAGCTTTGGATGTGGAAATGTAGCAGGTGCGTTACAGCTTCTGGATCTTGTCTTTTTCAGCTACAGCGCCTTCTATCCACATCTGGGATGCGATGAACAAGCAGACTTTATCTATACTAAGATGCTACCATTCAAAGGGAGTGTGTTCAGTCAGCTTCAGTGCCACTGGCAAACTCTTGCTGTCCGTGGGACTAGATCCTGAACACACCATTACTATCTGGAGATGGCAAGAAGGTAGGGTTCTTTCTGTATGTGTGATTTTTAAGAGGATACTCTAGTCATGCGAACTCTGTATTTAATATTGGCCTTAAGTTGGCCATTGAAGCTACCATTCACTGTAGCCCTGCACAGTACACAGTATACAGGTAGTGCTTACAGGTGTGTTCTACTTTAACCTTGTGAAACTGGAAGCTTATGAACAGATAAACGAATAAAACTGTTAACTAGGATCACAGCTGTCACATTGCCATTTCCTTTCCATAAGAAACAGTGCGTGTGTGTGTGTGTCTTTGCTAATTATTAATTTGGTTATGAAAGGTCTTAATGAAGTTGAAATAGATTTTAAATGATAATAGAAGAGCAATAGGGTAATATTACCCAATATGCTTTAGACAAAGCCTTAAACTTAAATAAAGAGAAGTTAATGGAGCTACACAGAAAAAAAATGGTGGGCATGGTCCTTGAAGTCTGAAGTGGCTTCTAAACGCAATGGAGCTCTATGAACGTGACCGCGCAGCGAGGTGGACGGGACTGTGGACAAGTGCTTGCACGTCACGTGATTGCAAGGGCCACCGCCTGCGATTTAGCTGCATTTGTTTCCTAGCTGCATATCTTGAACTGTCGGATCCTAGCGGTTAGTTACCTTGGTTCTTACACTAACCCCGAGGGTTTCCCTGTCTCCTTCACCAGGTGCCAGGATCGCCAGCAGAGCTGGTCACAATCAGCGCATCTTTGTGGCAGAGTTCCGCCCAGACTCAGACACCCAGTTTGTCTCTGTGGGAGTTAAACACGTGAAGTTCTGGACGTTGGCAGGAAGGGCTCTTCTTAGCCGAAAAGGGCTCCTGAGCACGCTGGAGGACGCCCGGATGCAGACCATGCTGGCTGTGGCATTTGGCGCAGTATGTTTCCTAACGCGCGCACGGTGGTGTGCTTATGGCAACTGCAGCTGCTGGTGCCTCAGCCACACTGCCATTACTATGTGGCCTCTGTAATCTGCTGACTGTTCCGTGTCATGGTCAGACGTGTATTTTGTCTTGCAAAAAATCTGACACTTTCAGAAGTGATGGGTGGGAAAGAAAGGTAATGAGAGGGAAGGGGGAGTACAGTGAAACATTCGGGTCCTTGGTCATTGCTGTTCTCAGAAGCCTTCGTTGATCTTGTTCTTATTACTGTAAATATCCCCAGATTTCTGTCTGGAGTTTTTCATGGACTTCTGGCCATTTGTCAGAGTAAGAGACATAAATCAAGAAGCAAGAATTTAGGATTTCACTTGCTTTCTGTCGTAACTGTTCTTCCTCTGGTTGGAAGTAGGCTGTGCCAGTGTCTCTAAGTTCCTAGTCCTGACAACAGGGGAAATGTTCAAGACCTCACCCCCTCCTCACTCCATCCCATCTGGGCCTCTTTCCTTTAATACCTACCCTGGCTGGGCTTTGGTACAATAAAAAGCAATTAGATACCCTTATTACTGTGTTTATGTGGGTTTGCAATATTTAAAAAAAGAAAATTATAATTTAGAACATTTAAGTGCACATTTAAGTTTTTAAGAAAGGCTATTGAAAATGTTAGTCTTGCCGTGTCATACCTCAGTTGAACATGTAAGTAATCAGATTGTAAGAGCAGTAACTTACTCCCAAAGAAAGCCCAACACTGTCACGTGCATCTGGCGTGTGATTGGCCCATCTGGCTAACTTTCTTCACATATAAAATTCCTGTGTCATCAGTTGCCCTTTCTCAGTAAGTGAGCAGGAAGACTGAAACACCAGAAGCAGGGGGATTAGTGTGTGAAGCAGTGGAGCGGTCAGTGAGACAACACAGGCTTGCGTTAGGGGTTTCTGAGTATCGTCTATGTCAGGGCTGTTGGGAAGGCAGGACGGGAGAACGCTGGTTTCTGTGCTTGAGGCCTTGACTCCTGATGAGAAAGCGACACGAATGCCCGATGCTCCCAGGTCTGCTTCGTGAGGTCTGCATGAGGTCACAGCATCTTAGCCGCTCCTGTGTCTGCGTCACAGGCATCGTGCTGTGGCAGAATTCTTTACCAAACCTAGGAAGAGGTCCTCTTCCCGTCCTGTTCTTATTTTCACTCAGTTACTAGTGACCGTTAAGCTATTTATTGGAAAACTAGGGTGAGGCAATGCAAAGGGATAAACTAAAATTAAATATTTGGAAGGAAAGAACTATCCAAGGTTATTACAATTGTTTAAAGAATTATTTTATTTATTTGAAAGAGGAGTTACAGAGAGTAGAACCAGAGAGAGAGAGAGGTCTTCCATTCCACTGGTTCACTCCCCAAGTGACCGCAATGGCCAGAGCTGAGCTGATCCAAAGCCAGGAGCCAGGAGCTTCTTCCAGGTCTCCCACCCTGGTGCAGGGGCCCAAAGAGTTGGGCCATCTTTTACTGCCCTCCCAGGCCATAGCAGAGAGCTGGATCAGAAGAGGAGCAGCTGGGACTTGAACCGGTGCCCAAATGGGATGCTGGCACTGCAGGTGGCTGCTTTACCTGCTACATCACAGCGCCGGCCCCAGGGTTATTACAGTTAAATAACCAATAGAGTCAGGAAAGGTCCCAACAAAGCAGAGCTGCTAGCTCGGGTCTCCTGCCTCTTGAGACCACTGCCCGGGTCCCCCCTCTGCCCTGCATGCCCTCACGTGGGAGGTTGCGTCTGGTTTGAACTCTCTTTGACCTTTTGATGAGTTTATCTCCCCCTTCCCCACTCCTTTTCAGAATAACTTGACGTTTACAGGTACCATCAGTGGAGATGTCTGTGTGTGGAGAGACCACATACTGTGTAGAGTCGTGGCCAGAGCCCATAACGGGCCCGTGTTTGCCATGTACACCACGCTGCGAGATGGACTTATTGTCACCGGTGGCAAGGAGAGGCCGTGAGTTCTCTTTCTTGTCCCAGTCTCACTGAATTGTGCGCATGCGTGGGAGCCAGTGGAGGCTTTCTGGTTCTTCTCAGGCTCCAGCTCCTCCTCCCTGATCCTCCTGCACTTTGCCTTGGTTGCCTTTCACATCCATTCTGTTGTCTCATCGCTGGTCCTAAATCACTCCCAAGGTTTTGTTCGCACGCTATAGATAAACCTCAATTCCAACAATGGGGTGACCTTTCTCCTGAGGTGTGGATAGAAGCTTGTCCACAAGTTCAGAATCGCCTAACGCCCTGCCTGTGCTCCTGCTTGCTGAGGGACGGGGACCCCGAGTCGTCTTTGCCTTTGAGTCCGGATGCATCCTGACTGCCTGCTTCTTTCTCAGACTGGATGCTAAGAGGGGAAAAGGCACATGGTTGCATAGAAAGGATGAGAGACAGACCACCTTGTTTGCTTTTGCTTGAGGCAGAAACATTGTTTTAAACGAGGCCTCCAAATTTAAATCTTTGGAGAGGCATTTTTCTGAGTGATTTTCAGATCTCCCAGCAGTAGCCAGATGCTTGTCATTGCTTTGCCATCAGCATAGCCAGTCGCATGTTGAAACGTGACCTGTTACGTGCTTAAGAAGGCATATAGGAAACCACAGGGGAAAGGACCCGCGTACATCACACGTGAGCGCAGGAGCTTCTCACAGCAGAGAAGAATGCAAACGGGACTCGGGCAAGTTCTTCCTAAGACAAGCAATTCATTTAGCAGAAAAAATTAAGGGACACTTTCTTCTGAGAGGAGATGCATAATGTGCTGTGTTTTACCTCTTATGTATTACTCCAGCACTTGTATTTTCCATATCATTTAGTTATATACAACCCTGTTCATGGTGGGCTCTTAAACTGTTTCAGTAGAATTTTTCTAAGATTTGTTTGTTTGAAAAGCAGAGCAAGAGAGAGGGAGAGACAGATCTTCCATCCTCTGGCTCACTCCTCAAATGGCCACAACAGCCAGGCTTATGTCAGGCCAAAGCTAGGAGCCAGGAACTCCATCCTGATCTCCCCAATGGGTGACAGAAGCCCAGGTACTTGGGCCATCTTCTGCTTTCCCAGGTGCATTATCGGGAAGCCAGATGAGAAATGGAATAGTTGGGACTCAACCCAAGCTCCTATATGGGGTGCCGACTCACAAGTGGCAGCTTAGCCCACTGTGCCACACCACCAGCCCCTCAGTGGGATAAATTAATGGCAGACAAGGAATGTATTTCTTGAATAGTGGGTTAAGCCACCATCTGCGAGACCAGCGTCCCATGTGGATACCAGTTCAGGTCCCAGCTGCTCCACTTCTGATCCAGCTCCCTGCTAATGGCCTGGGAAAAGCATCAGCAGATGGCCCAAGTCCTTGGGCCCCTGCTACCCATGTGGGAGACCTGGAAGAAGCTTCTGGCTTCGACCTGGCCCAGCCTTGGCCATTGCAGCCATCTGTGGAGTGAACCAGTGGAAGGGAGATCTCTCTGTCTCTCCCTCTTTCAGATAAAGAAAGAAAATTTTTAAAAAATGTTTCTCTTTGAGTCATTAAAAGTAAAATCTCTAGCCTAGCATCTGTCATCTTAATATCTCACCTTGCACCTCAACTACCCTTTTAACATTAGAAACTGTTTTGTGCACATCCTTAAGCAGGAAGTGTTAAGAGAGGATAACGTACGGTAGGGGTAAGTAAAATTACGCTGTCAGGAAGGCTATTTCACAAAGTAAAATTTGCTGGAGCTAAATGTTTACTTTGGCTGAAATATAGAATATCCTGGGGCTGGCGCTGTGGTACAGTGGTTTAAAGCCCCATCCTGCAGCGCCGGCATCCCATATGGGTGCTGGTTCTAGTCCTGGCTGCTCCTCTTCCAATCCAGCTCTCTGCTATGGCCTGGGAAAGCAGTAGAAGATGGCCCAAGTCTTTGGGCCCCTGCACCCGCATGGGAGACTGGAAGAAGCTCCTGGCTCCTGGCTCCGGATCAGCTCAGCTCTGGCCATTGCAGTCATTTGGGGAGTGAACCAGTGGATGGAAGACCTCCCTCTCTCTGGCTCTACCTCTCTCTGTAACTCTTTCAAATAAATAAAATTTTTTAAAAAAATGTAGAATATCCTAAATTTGCCACAAAAAGTTGAGATTCAGGACCTTGGTTTTTATTTATTTTGATATTCTTCTTGTGAAATTAGTGTTCTTTTTTTTAAAAGATTATTTATTTATTTGAAAGGCAGAGTTACAGAGCGGCAGAGGCAGTTGGGGGTTGGGGCAGGGGCAGAGAGAGGTAGGTAGGTCTTCCGTCTGCTGGTTTACTTCCCAGATGGCTGCAATGGCCAGAGCTGTGCTGATCCGAACCCAGAAACCAGGAGCTTCTTCTGGATCTTCCATGCAGGTGCAGGGGCCCAAGGCCTTGGGCATCTTCTACCGCCTTCTCAAGCCATAGTAGAGAGCTGGATCGGAAGTGGAGCAGCCGGTCCTTGAACTGGCACCCATATGGGATGCCGGCACTGCAGGTGGCAGCTTTGCCTGCTACACCACAGCACCGGCCCTGAAATTAGTGTTCTTATATGAGAATGATGTGCTGTGCCAATAATCAGTGTGGATTTGGGTTTGGTTGTTTTTTACTTAGGTCCAAAGAAGGAGGAGCAGTGAAGCTGTGGGACCAGGAGCTGAGGCGGTGCCGCGCCTTCCGGCTGGAGACAGGCCACAGCACAGACTGCGTCCGCGCCGTGTGCAGAGGCAAAGTAAGCGGAGCCTCGAGCTGCTGTGCAGCAGTAGCAGAGACCGTGTCAGCCCTCAGCCCTGCGGCCTGCCGAGCACTGACCACATAATACACGGAGGCCGACTGCTGGACGGTGGCACTCTCCGTGGTTCCCTTCTCAGCGCCTCCAGGCTGGGAACGGCAGCCAGTGCATAAGACAGGAAGCCAGACACTGCCTTAAACCTCCATGTTTCCTTTTCCTTTTCCTTTTCCTTTTCCTTTTCCCTTTCCTTTCCTTTCCTTTCCTTCCAAGGAGGAACAGAGAGAAGGATGTATCTTCTATCTGCTGGTTCACTCCCTTAAATGGCCTCGATAGCTAGGGCTGGGCCAGGCCAAAGACAGAGTCTGGAACTCCAGCCAGGTCTTCCACCTGGGTGACTAGGGTCCAATCTGCTGCCTTCCTAGGCTCACTGGTAAAGAGCTGGATCATAAGTGGTGCAGCGGGCTAAAGCCCCGGCCTGCAGTGCCAGCATCCCATATAGGTGCCAGTTCCAGTCCTGGCTGCTCCACTTCCAATCTGCTGTGGCCTGGGAATGCAGTAGAGCATGGCCCAAGTCCTTGGACCCCTGCGCTCACATGGGAGACTCAGAGAAAGCTCCTGGCTCCTGGCTTCAGATCAGCGCAGCTCTGGCCATTGCAGCCATCTGGGGAGTGAACCAGTGGATGGAAAACCTCTCTCTTTTTTTTTTCTTTTTTAAATTTATTTGACAGGTAGAGTTATAGACCGTGAGAGAGACAGAGAGAAAGGTCTTCCTTCTGTTGGTTCACCCCCCAAATGGCCGCTACGGCTGGAGCTACGCCGATCCGAAGCCAGGAGCCAGGTGCTTCTTCCCGGTCTCCCACACGGGTACAGGGCCCAAGCACTTGGGCCATCCTCCACTGCCCTCCTGGGCCACAGCAGAGAGCCAGACTGGAAGGGGAGCAGCTGGGACTAGAACCCGGCACCCATATGGGATGCCGGTGCCGCAGGCGGAGGATTAACCAAGTGAGCCACGGCACCGGCCCCATCTGCCTTTCAAATAAATCTTTTTTTTTTTTTTAAGTGAAGCAGCTGGGACTGCAGTGGTTCTGATACAGGATTCATGTGTCACAGTGGCAGCTTCCCTGTGCCACACCCTGGCCCTTCCATTTTTAAGTACCACATCCCTAAACACATTTTTTGAGTTTACAAATCATAGATATATTTTCCTCGGTCTACATATTATTTCCTTTTATTTATAAAGATTTATTTATTTGAAAGGCAGATTTAGAGAGAGGAAGAGGCAGATCTTCTATCTGCTAGTTCGCTCCCCAAATGGCCGCAGCAGCAGGGGGCTGGGCCAAGCCAGGAGCCAGGAGCCAGGAGCTTCATCCAGTTCTCCCACATAGAGCAGAGGCCCAAGCACTTGGGCTTGTCTCTGCTGCTTTCCCAGGTGCATTTGCAGGAAGCTAGATTGGAAGTAGAGCAGCCAGGACTCAAACTGGCACCCATACGGGATGCTGGCATTGCAGGTGGTAGCTTTATCTGCTACGCCAGAAGCCCCAATTTTTTAACTTAAAAATTCCAAGCCTTTTTTTTTTTTTAAGATTTATTTGTTTGAAAGAGTTAGAGTTAGAGGCAGAGGCAGAGAGAGAGAGAGAGAGAGATCTTCCATCCACTGGTTCATTCCCCAGATTGCCACAATGGCCAAAGGTGGGCCTATCCGAAGCCAGGAGCCAGGAACTTCTTCCAGGTCTCCCATGAGGATGCAAGGAGACTTGGGCCATCCTCTGCTGTTTTCCAGGCTCATTAGCAGGGAGCTGGATCGGAGTAGAGCAGCCGGAATTCAAACCAGCCCCTAGGTGGGATGCTGGCACTGCAGGCGGCAGCTTTACCTGCCACAACACAGCACCAGTCCCCACCCCCCCATCCCCCCACCTCAGGTCGGTCTGCTTTTATACCAGTGCCTTAGCCCTCTCTGGAAATCCTGGGATTACGATGGTTGAAGTCAGCTTTGATTATTGAGGAACGCAGGTGGTGGTACTACCACAGGGAAAAGCTGTCCTGTAGCATGGACTCTGCTAACATGCAACTCAGCCCAGCGCTCTCACCATGTGTGAACATTTGCACACGAATAACCAGTGACTTGCTACCAGATTAGTGAAAAGTGACTAAGTCCTGCAGTCAGGTCCATAGAGTCCTATGACTAGGAAAAGCATTGTTGTTACATAAATGTACTGGTCTCACTTCTGTTTCAGGGCAAGATACTAGTTGGGACAAGGAATGCTGAAATAATTGAAGTTGGAGAGAAGAACGCCGCCTGTAACGTTTTAGTTAACAGCCACGTGGATGGGCCGATCTGGGGACTAGCGACACATCCTTCCAAGGATTTCTTCCTCTCTGCTGCGGAGGATGGGACCGTGCGACTCTGGGACGTTGCTGATAAAGTAGGTGCAAACGATGAGATCCAGCTTCTAAGAAGTAGAAGTTCTAAACCGCTAGTGCTTAACCATCTCGGAATAATGTTGAGAATGTTTAGAGGAAATTGGTTTAATTTGTAAAAACTTCATTTAATGTGGTTTTCTATGACTCTTTTGGTTCTTATGCAGAAGATGTTAAACAAAGTGAATTTGGGACATGCTGCCCGTACTGTGTGTTATAGCCCTGAAGGGGACATGGTGGCTATTGGAATGAAAAATGGAGAATTTATTATTTTATTGGTGAGCTCTCTAAAAATATGGGGAAAGAAGAGAGATAGACGATGTGCAATCCATGATATCAGGTTAGTCAACAAATAGATTAGCATTTTCTAGCACATACTTAAATGACCCAGCTTGTTGTGAAAAATTTTTGTCCACACCTTCAACAAAGGTCTTGAGGGCCGGTAGCATTTTGAATGTCATAAATTGTGTGCTGAAATATGGCTGTTTGTGTAACTTACTGCTCCTTGCTAAATAATAATTCTACTAGGCGCCAACCACAATGCCACGTATTGTCAAGTACTAGGTAATATTTGACAAGCGTCACATTAGACATGTCCAGCATTTTCACTGTGCCAAGAATTATCTCCCACTATTAATACCTGAGAGCCACCAGCCCTTCAAAAGCTGTGACCTTGGAAAACTAGTTACAGGCCCACACATGTCTTCTCCTGATTTCAGTTTAGGAACATGTAGTTCATTGTCATTTAACCACTGTTCGTTGAACACTTATATGCCAAAGTAATCTTTAGACCTTTCCTGAGCCGAGCCTTTTGGTTCTTGTTGGTTAAGCTTAGCAGTGGCTACAACCCAGGTGAGATTAGGAAGTCTACCTCTGTCAGAGCTTCCACTCTCTTCAGCAGTAAAATCCCTTTGCAAATAAAACTTCCCACAGAATGTTACCTCACAGGGACAGTGGCTCCTCTCAGCCCTGCAAGTCTCTGAGGTGCTCAGCAACTCAGGCAATACTTCCAAAAGGCTGGCTTGTCCCACCCTGCCTCCCAGGACCACTAAGCAAGTCATTTTCACTAGGTCTTTCATGTACATGCTCCAAGCTTCAAACTAGTGAACTTCATCTTCACCACCTGAGGTGAGTTAACCAGTGTTCTTAGCTATTAAGACATTGTTTTTCATACCTTATCCTTCGTGAACCAATTTTACAAAAAAGTGTTCCAAAAGGAATTGGGAAAACAGTTGTTGGAAATTGAAGTACAACATAAAGCCCATTTCATGTAACACAAATAAATATAATCTTAGAATATATGATCAGGTAAATCTGAAGATTTACCACACATAAACTTATTTTCAAGAACTAGAGTTACTGATGTTTAACATTTAAACTATTTTATGTGATCCTCACATTTTTTACATTTTGTTATGTATTCAGGTTCAGTCCAGATTCCCGATATCTGGCAGTGGGTTCTAGTGAGAACTCGGTGGACTTTTATGACCTAACATTGGGCCCGGCTCTGAACAGAATCAGCTACTGCAGAGACATCCCGAGCTTTGTCATTCAGATGGACTTCTCTGCAGACAGCAGCTATCTCCAGGTACAGCCCCAGGACTGCAGATCCAGCTGACCAGGGCAGTTCTACCTCTGTTCTTTAGTGAGCGCATGTAAAGTTCCTTAGTTTGAGCTTCTTGACTCTTGCCTTTGTTTATGTTCAGTTTCTGCATTAATTCTGTAATGCCTCATTCTTTCTTAAAATAAATTTTACTGAGTATACTTAAAGTATACTTGATGATGTTATGGGATCCATATTTATGATAGGAAATGGTTACTGTAGGAAGCAAATTAACATACCCATCACCTGTTATACAATAATTTTGTTACTGTGGCAATAACAGCTACCTTCATTTAGCAGAAAACCCCAAAACAGCCCAACTTTGTAACCTGTAGGTCCTCGTTGTATATTATTCATCCTTCACATCCGCTAACCTACATCTTCCCGTTCATTTCCACTCAATCTCTCTACCTTTTTCTTTTTAATAAGATTTTTGAAAGGTAGTTACAGAGAAAGGGAGAGATGGAGATCTTCCATCCACTGGTTCACTCCCCACTTCCCAAATGGCTACAACAGCCAGATGGGGCCAGCTGAAGCCAGAAGCCTGGAACTCCATTTGGTCTCCTACATGGGTGGCAGGGGCCCACCAGCTGCTCTCTCAGGCACATTAGCAGGAAGCTGGATTAGAATCAGAGCTGCCGGGAGTCAAACCAGTGTCCATTTAACCCACTGTGCCACAGTGCTGGCCCCTTCCTCCACTTTTTCTAAGTTTTTGTGGTGATCTTTTTTGCATTCTTGATGTTAGACATGTAGTCAAATAGAATTTGCACTTCTATAAACCCTTGTGGATTTTGCTTCTCACCAATCCTTGTCCCATTTTAACATGATGAAGGTCTCCAGTGGCTGCTACAAACGGCATGTTTATGAAGTGCCTTCAGGAAAACCTCTTCTGGACCATGTGGCCATTGACAGGATTACATGGGCCACGTGGACTAGGTAAATACTTCATATGCCCAGAACTACTGACTTTGGTCAGAAAGTTGGGAAATCGTGATTCTAATGTTAAAATCCCATTATTATTCCCTAGTGGGATGGTTTAAGTGTTTGTTACTGAACCTTGAGAATAATGAATGTTAAGTTTATGCCAGAACGTATTTCCGTGCTTTTTATCAGTTTCCAGGATCTGGCAAGTTCTCATAAAAAGCAGAAATTGAAGTTATAGCTTAAAAGATGCCCTATTTTCCTAAACACTAAATTTAGTAACAGGTAATATAATATATATTGGGTGCTGTTAAGAAACGTATTTTCTTCTTCAAGGAAGCTCTGAGAAATGATAGCTTATGAGTTTGTTAAAATTTGCTGGTTCTATGCATATCCACCTTTTTGAGTCAATGAAAACTGCCATTAAATTCCTATAGTGTATCACTTTTAATGTGAAATAGTCCAGTCAGCTTAAAGTGCTGACTGAATTTTAAAAGGATAATCTAATATACAAACACTTGAAATCATAAAACTTCATTCTAAAAAGGTAGAAATTAACACAGTCAAAATTCAGGTGGGTCTCCAACTTGCCTTACCGTAATTTGCTTGCTGTATTCTAATAACACAAATCAAGAGAGATGAATTTACAAGAAACCAGATTGTAAACCTGCTTGTACATGCTATGGTGGACTTCCTTTGTTCCTTCCCTCTAGTACTTTAGGAGATGAAGTTATGGGAATCTGGTCCAGACATACGGAGAAAGCTGACGTCACCTGTGCCTGTGTGTCTCACTCGGGAATCAGCCTTGTAACAGGGGATGACTTTGGCATGGTTAAATTATTTGACTTCCCATGTCCAGAAAAATTTGTAAGTTTGTGTTTTGTTAAGATCATTTTACTCCCAATTTAGATGGCAATCACAAGTATTTTCCTTATATATTATTTAACACGTTTGTTCTGGCTTGAAAAAGTTAATACTTTGTAATCTAAAATTTTCTCAATCTCCTAAATACTATCCTGAAATAGAAGCTGCAAACACAAACCTCTTCCCTCCCTCAGTTCTGTTTTAGGAAACTGTCTCAACAAAGCTGTGATTAGCTTTTCACCAAACCTACAATCATCACATTTCAAATACTTTTCCTCAGGCAAAAATTTTGCAAGTATCTGGAGACATCTGACTGCCCAAATAACCCAAATTATTCAAGTTCAGATCCATTACTAACTCAAGCAACATTTACTGGCTGTGGTCCTAACTCCCTATTCTAACCATGGCTCATGCGATAGAAATGATGGTTCCTAATAAAAACCTTTGACTTTGAGAATGCAGCAAATGTCCTGAGCTTTGTCATTGTTTTTTTAGGCAAAGCACAAAAGGTTCTTGGGTCATTCGCCCCACGTGACGAACATCCGATTTACCAGTGGTGACCGACACGTTGTTAGTGCTGGAGGTGATGACTGCAGGTCAGTAATTTTCTCAGCTCAAGACAAAAGAGTAATTGTGTTTTACTAGTTAACAAGGTAGCATAACTGATGGTTCCTTGGGGTCATGTACTTATACAAAGAATAAAAGGAGTTAACAGGAAATATTTTACAAGACTCAAAAGCTCAACTGAAAATAGTCAACTTCTGGAAGTCTCAATGTAATAAAGTACCTGTACTTTTTTCCCCTCTGATTACAGTTTATTTGTCTGGAAATGTGTACATGCGCCTCACTGAAAGACCTGGATGCTGAGAAGACCACACGAGATTAACATTAAGAGACCACAATTAAAGAAGAAGAAAACCTAAAACCAAAACCTGCATGGCCAAGTGGTGCTAACCCAAGACTGTAACTGAAAGAATCATCAAAAGGGTCAATGTTCACAATGTATGGTATGTGCGTTGCTAACTGTCCATAATCTGCACACTGCCAGAAAACATATTTCAAGGAAGGACTGAATACTTGATAAAACCAGCCTCCCCCTCTCATGGGGAATGTGCAAAATACTGAGGACACAGCATTCCTCAAAACTTGGATACTTTTCATCTTTTTAGCACTTGTATTTTGTTTTCACCGTTCACTTGCACTTCCGAGAGGAAAGGATCAGCTTTTAAGAAACAAAGAGGGCCGGCGACGAGGCTCACTAGGCTAATCCTCTGCCTTGCAGCGCCGGCACACCGGGTTCTAGTCCCGGCCGGGGCGCCGGATTCTGTCCCGGTTGCCCCTCTTCCAGGCCAGCTCTCTGCTGTGGCCCGGGAGTGCAGTGGAGGATGGCCCAAGTGCTTGGGCCCTGCACCCGCATGGGAGACCAGGGGAAGCACCTGGCTCCTGCCATCGGATCAGCACAGTGTGCCGGCCGCGGCAGCCATTGGAGGGTGAACCAACGGCAGAGGAAGACCTTTCTCTCTGTCCACTCTGCCTGTCAAAAAAAAAAAAAAAAAAAAAAAAAAAACAAAAAAAAAACAAACAAACCAGGAGCTGGACACCAGTGTTCCTGGAGAACATGAAGTCCTTTGATAAAGGACACTTTCCTCCCTGTGGTTCTGAATTGAGGCAGATTCTAAATCAGCAGTATATGACTGTTGTATTTTCATTTTTTTCAGCTGTAAACCTTTTATGTTCAGAGGTCATCTCTATAACTGAAGTTTTAAAACACGATTGTAGCCTCATTAATGGGAAAGTAGTTATGAATTATCATTTCCAATGGTGTACAGTTTTTTAAATGTTTTAGATAGCAGTAGTAACTACTGGAAGAAAATACTGTATATTTAATATAGTCTCTAACATATAAACACTTAACATGTAAAAACATTAAATTCACATTTGCAACGCTATATAATTTAATAACTCTTGGAATCAAATTTTATAGTTTTTTAATATTGGGAAAACTTGTTTAGTTAGATGTACGTCACCCTATAGGCTATTTCCAAAATGAATGAATCCAGGTCCGTTTGCAGACTGAATGAGAATTCCTTCTCGGTAGACGGGGGCAGGATTTCTAGCTCGGGATCCTTCCCCCGTGAAATGCTGCCAAAGATCAGCACTCTCAGCACTCAGGGCGGTGCTGCTAGCCTCCCTCTAGTTCCCTGAAGACTGAAAACTGCACACATGGATGTCTGAAGATAGATTCTTCTAAGTGTGGGAAGTTGAAGATGCTCTACTGGTCCAATGGAATTTTAACTGTTAGCTATCTATGACGCATAATCGATCCCCTCAGGTTTCTATAACCCTAGTTTGGCTTGACAAGATAAATGAAGATTCCTAACACTTTGTGCATACAAAAAACAGAAAATACTAAATTTTACCACAGAAAGCCTAACCAGTGACTGAATCTGGTCAGTTTTAAAGCTCTGAATAGCTGTGTCTGAAGGAGTGACTGAGAGGTTAAGCAACTTTAAGCCAAATGCTACAGTATGTTAAATTTATAAAATATATGAACAGAAAGAAGCAGACAAAACACTGAACTCCCTGAACCACCTTTCCATAAAAAGAAAAATACTCAGAAGTTTGAGCCACTGCAGTTTTTAAGTTTTCTGTGGTGTTTCCAATTTTGACTTTCCATTTCTGTGCACATAAGAACTATAACCGTAAGTAAATGGTATGGGATAAAACTCTTCCTCTGCAGTTTGTCCTTCCAAGAGGCCAACCTGATAAGTTAGCCTTAATTTTCACCAAGGAAAGATGAAGAAGCATGACAGGCCACACAGAATTTGCCCTATGTTTTTTTCTAACCCAGAGAATTTTTTTTGTGTGCAGTATGACAAGATCCTAAATTCGTACCCTGAGAGTTCTGGCACCTTCATGGCACTTATATACACACACCACCAAAGCACACTGCACACTCTGCTGGCAAACCATGCTCATACCCTTTTTTGTTAACGTTTTTTATGGTAGTTCATTTTAGACCAATCACCCAACACATGTTTTTTAATTACAGTGGTTGTGGACAACTTAAAGACAAAACTCTTAAATGTGTTTCTGGGCAGTGTCTAACAGGAAAAATTCATCAGATTTTAGCATGTCGTATCTTTACAGTGGCTGAAGTAAACCATTTAAGCCGTTGTTTCCCATTCATGTTCTATAGAATGGAACTATGAGAACGCAACTATATAGCATTTATAAAGTCTGTTTCCAGAAAATTTTGCAAAGCATCCTAACAATGGAATGAATAAAATGCCTTAAATTCCAGAGAAAACTTTGAGGATGAAGTGGAATTGTCATTTCACTCAAGCCTACACTCAACAGCTTTATGCCCTTTGTGCTGTATTTACTTTTCTGGTGTTTCAAGTCTTTGTTTTGGGATCAGCACAGCCAAGTACAACTTACCAAATGGTTTCATGACTGGTTAAATTCTTTTCCATTGGGAGGAGAAAGCAATGGGCACAACAGGAAGACGGCAGGCTTTATCATCTGAAACATGGACTTCACATGTGTGGATTTAGTAGCCACCAGTATATGACTAAGCAAGTCAATCACCTATTTTTTTTTTAATAGTTTAATTTGGTCCTGAAAATGTCTAATACTTTTTAACCTTTAATTTTAAAAATCACTGATACATCAAGTCTTTGAAATTGGTGATCCGTTTGTTACTCAATTCTAAAGCATTTGACACTTCTTGCCTTAACAATTTTAAAAATCCCATAGAAAAAATTAACACAGGCCAAAAGTTTCTTTTGATTTTTTGGTTTACCCATCTGATCTCTGTAATTATACAGTTCTGTCATTGAAAATATACTATTTAATTTTTACATTTCAAAAGTTATCTTCTATAGTACCTATATTTTCTGTGGTATTCTGAGAAGTTATTTTTCAGAATGTGAAATTTTATGTGTATTTATAATATTGTGTTTAAAGTCTGTTTTCTGATACCTTATGTATATACCTGTAAAAATTTTGTATAATTTTGTGATAATATAGTTCCCCAAAAATTTATTTGAAAAGTATATGTTAAATATATTTTAAGGAACTGATATTTTTTGCATTCCAACTATTTCCATCCTATATACCCATTTCACAGAATGCGAGAGACTTAGGGACCATTTTACCAAAGTGGCACTCAACCCAAGAGGCCTGTACTATCTCATTCATTTAAAAATTAAAAAGAATTGAATGATTTTAAACTGCCTCAGTAGTTTTGGCCACTCCTGTTCCCATGGTGGATTATGAACACTGTTATAATCTTTGGAAAAAGTGAAAAGCAGCAATTCAACTTTTAGAATAATAACTGCTCTTCATTCTCACTGCTTCTCTGTGTACACACAGCAATGGGGGTGCAGGGGCTTAAACTGTAGTACATCGCTTGATACTTGAAACAGCACTATACAAACATGCCTGAAATGTTTTAAACCAGTTTTTTAACGAAAAAACACCGAATGTTAAGACCACTTAATAAACTCACAAACTTGGAAAAATTAAGACACTTCAGATAGGCAATAAACGTCATATTATGAAAGCAATATATTCCAAGTTTCAAAGATCTGACAAGTTCTGTAGAATCTTTCAGCAGTAGATAGAAACTTTCAAATTGCATAATCTTCTGCCATGTAGGACTGTCATTCACTGAAAAAAAAAAATTTAAATAATTGTTTTATATCCTCACATACCATATACCTCAGCTGTTCAGTATTTTTTTAAACTATGAATATATGATCAGATTACAATGTTAAGTATTAATTTTTTAGGGGCCAGCACTATTGCACAGGTTAACTCTCTGCCTGCAGTGCCGGCATCCCATATGGGTGCTGGTATAGTCCCGACTGCTCCATTTCCAATCCAGCTCTCTTCTATGGCCTGGGAAAGCAGTGGAAAATGGTCCAAGCACTTGGGCCCCTACACCCACATGGGAGACCCGGAAGAAGCTCCTGGCTTCAGATCAGCTCCGGCCATATTTGGGGAGTGAATCAGCAGATGGAAGACCTTCTCTTTGTCTCTTCCTCTCAAATAATTTTTAAAAATAAACTTGTTTAAGTTCTAAGCTTACAAAGCACACAGAAGCAATATATCAAATTTATAGACCACACTAAAGTATACTGAAAATTTCTTTATTTTACAATTATTAATAAAATTGATCTGGGACCTATAAATAGTATATATGGAACCCTGCTAGCCCTTGTATATGTCTGCATATTATATAATGAGAAGTAAATCTGATCTGGAATAGATCAAGGTTAAAAAAGAGTAATCAATAAAATGTGGTCTCCATGGTAAATTATTTTGCTAAAGGAACTTTGTATAAACACAGGAAAAAAGTATCTAATTGCATACTTACAAGCTACATATTAGAAAAGTACTTGAAAAAGGCAGAAAAACTAATTTTAATCTTCACCTGGTTTGAGGCCGAATCCATTTCAAGGCGTGTCGCGGTGGCACGGTAATGGTGGGGTGGTAAAATGTGCAGTCTGGCCTCGTACACTGAGTGTTAAACCTACAGTGCTGAACAGAACAGTGATTCAGCAGCACCCTCAGGCTAACATTAAGAGTTGACAGACACCAACCCCCTCAACCACTAAGTCTGTAAAACTCATTTTAATACTAATTAAGCCTTGAAAAATGAATCTCCCTTCAGACATGAAATCCTAGCCAGATAATCCAAAAAACAAAAATTGAGGAGGAAGGGCTGGTACTGTGACACAGCAGATTAAGCTGCTACTTGTTATGCCAACCATTCCACATCACAGTGCTGGTTTGAATCCCAGCTGCTCCACTTTAATATGCCTGGGAAGGCAGCAGAGGACAGCCCAAGTGCGCGGGCTCTTGCCACCCAAATAGAGGAGAAGCAGATGGAGTTCCTGGCTCCTGGTTTCCACTTGGCCTAGCCCTAGCCATTTCAGACACTTGGGAGAGTGAAACAGTGGATGGAAGATTTGTCTGTTACTCAAAAAAATAACTGGGCACCAGCACTGTGGTATAGCGGGTAAAGCTGTTGCCTGCAGGGCCGGCATCCCATATGGGCACTGGTTCGAGTCCCGGCCGCTCCACTTCCGATCCAGCTCTCTGCTATGGCCTAGGAAAAGCAGAAGATGGCCCAAGTCCTTGGGCCCTTGCACCTTCGTGGGAGGACCCAGAGGAAGCTCCTGGCTCCTGGCTTTGGATCAGCGCAGCTCTGGCAGTTGCCATGTGGGGAGTGAACCAGCAGATGGAAGACACTCCTCTCCCTCTGCCTCTAACACTGGCTTTCAAATAAATAAATCTTTTTTTAAAAATTAACAAATACAAAGGAAACCGACAATACAAACTTCTACTCAATGCAGTAATCATCCCTACGCATCCTGCCCAGCATCCCTCACATGCACCCTCCCCTCATCTACTCCTCTACAGTAGGACAGGTGAAGGCCTTTCAGAAAAAGCATTCACTCTCAGCAGCTAAGCAGCAGGAGATACAAGAACCCATCTTTAGCACAGAGACACAATCATCAGGCCCTGTCTGGATGGTATTAAGCAGCACTATCAGACTTGACTTTGATTATGGCCTAATATTAAGAAACAAACACCCACACATTCAGAGGCAGAAAAAATGAAAAACATGACAAAGCTGTCCCCTCTCCGCTTAGCTTAGGACATGCACATAAAAACCTTTCAGACAACTTAGCTTAAGGAGCCAGACCCAGGATTTGGGGGCAGGCCTTAGGCAACAACTAGGAAACAACTTGAAGATCTAAAGATCATAAAATTAACTCTGAAAATAAAGAAGTCACTGGGGGGGGGGGGGGAGGCAAGACATTCAATCTGCTAGTGATCATCAAGACAGTTACTGTTAAACTGATTTTGGGGAAAATAGAAGTTCTTACTTTTGGATGATAGAAGGGACATTCCATTTTTTTACAAGCCGGGAAGTAACGGCAGAGCTGACTACTAGAAGGTATTCCTGGTGTTGTAACTGCTAACAAAAATAAGAATGAAGATTAATCAAATCTGTCTCACAGAATCTTACATGCAGTCTACTGATGTGTTTATCAAGGTGGAAACCATTTTTAAATTAGAAATGGTGAGTTGTATATATTCATTAGTCATGATAAATACTTTTATAGAGTATGGTAAGATGGGCACATGTTTAGATTAACTGTTCCCATCAGAACTGTTTCTAAAATTACTCTTCTTCCATTTAGTCAGAAAAAAATAGATCACCTGGATGTAGAAGTGCAAAGAGCCACTGACCTGGTTTTGGAGGCAGTGCTGGAATTCTTCTGTTCACATGAGTGAAGGGACAATCTGGTTTAGTGCACTTTGCATCATATTTACAATTTGGATGAACAAATAAACACTTTTCAGCAAATTTACAGTTGGGGAAGGCTCTATGAAACAAAAAAAGCACATTCACATTTAATCTCAATGCAGTGTTAGTTTTTTGTAAAGGAAATCCTTAGACCCCATCACAATTTGTTTTAAGAGCTGCAGAATTAACAGGGAAGCAAACAAAAGAATACTCCATTTTTAAATGAGGCCAGGTATCAAAACAGGATACAAACTGTCTTGAAAGCTGGGTAACAAATCAGGTTTTTGACTCAGACCAAGTCACCGTGAAAGCTTTTACTATGGCAAGAATCCCACCACTTACTCTAAAAGTATGGTCCAAATACTTGTATTTTGTAAGTTTTATGGTAAGGACATATGTGCAAGGCACATGCTACAGAAACTCAACCAGGGGCCCACATCATGGTGCAGCAGGTTAAGCCACCACTTGCAGTATAGCTCGCCAGCAGATGGTCCAGGTACTTGGACTCCTGCTACCCAAGGCATTTATACCTATCTCCTTAAATGTACAAAAACCTCAGGGAAACCCAGATAGTTTTCAGTATGTCACAGGTCCAAAGCACACACAGACATACAGGTACGCTGCTCTGGGGAGCACGACAGGAAGGGCCAACACACTTAGTTATGAACCTCAAACTGGTCCACAGCAAAGACCCCTATAAGAAACAGAAACAAAAGCGTACAGCAGGCGCTGTGCGCTGTGACTCACTTGCAGGGTGACACCGGATGGTGGTATGCACACTCATCCCCGTTTTTACAAGCTGGCCAGTACTTGCAGCGCTCCAAGAGCTTCTCTGGTTTCTGTGCTACACTCAGCTCACTCATCTCAGCTATAAAGGAAAGGAGTGAAAGCACCTCATTAGTTAGGATCAATTCAGTACATGGAACCTTTCCCTCATACCGGTCAACCCCACTCTAGGGTCTAAGGTCATTTAAAACATATGACCCCCAAATAATCTGATTGACCCCGGTCACAAAAATCCTCTAAAAGATTACCAGTAAAGAGACCACAATTCTCAATGTGAAAACAGAAGTGAACTCTGATCCTGCCAGTAGGGCCAAAGTTTTCACCAAAATTCCTAACTCAACAGTATTTCAGAATCAAAGTAAATATAAAAGAGAAGGAAGGATGTCAGTAGGCAGCCAAGAAAATTAAATAGAAACTGAAAACACAAGGGAGGGAGGGAACGTGAAAGGTAAATCTCATATCCAGTAAGAATTATTCCTACTCACTGAGGTTTATTCAGTTAATTCAGGTGCTAAACTTACACCGATGTCTAAAAAGAGAGGAAAACATTTTTGCCTAAAATAGATCACAAATGCCACACTAAGAGGCCAGGCAAATCAGAGCAGAACCGCCTGGGTGGAAGACAACAGATGGCAGAGAGGGACCGGTCGGGAAACACCCTGAGACCCAGGGCACGCTCCACTGCAGAGCTCGCTGCCACTGACTTCTATGTCACGCCCAATCAGAGCATCAGCTCCTGACATGGCAAAGCAGGACCTGTGTTGCTGTATTTCTTCCTGTTCCAACAGGCCAAAAATCTACCTTTCCGTAAATTTTAAATACAGGCAGCTGTTGTAAATCAAGAACACTGAATAACACAAAATCATACCTGCCACATTCTAGCCTGAGACCACCTAGCCCTCCCCTCCCCCCCAAAACACACACACACACACACACACACACACACAAGCATCATGGGATCATACGTATTTTGTTGCAGTTCACCTTTATGTCTATGAAAGTATCAATTAACTAAATTGCTCTAGTCCCCCCCGCCGGAGGCCAGACACTTGAAATACGGCTTTGCTGCTCGGTAGCTTGGCTGGACACTCAGGGCATGTGTTACCTCTGAACTTCAGTTTCCTCACCTACAAAGAAAACAACGCCTTCCTTCCAGTATGACTAACTGGAAAAAAGGAGGAAAAACAGGCAACCAGCTGTAACCTAACTTATGCTTCCACTGAACCCACCTCTGTCCTCGGCACACAAGTTCAGTTTGACAGCCCAAAAAGAAGCATATTCAAATTTATTTTACATCTAGGACAGTATTCTTAGTTCAAATGTTTCCTATTAAAAGTTTTAAGAGGTAAATTCACTTTTAATTGAAAGCTATAAAAATCCATGCTGCCATGTAACGATGGCCAGAAGCTGTGCTTCTCAGTATGCTTGAAATATCAAAACCAACCGAATGCAATCACAGACTTTCAAGCTCCAAGCTTGGAGGTGGAGGGGAAGAGGCAGTTCACTCAGTTCTCCCCGCTACAAAGTTCCACCTCCAGCAGCCACCAGGCCCACCACTCCCCACCCCACCCCTGCACGTGAGTATTCAAGACAAGGCTTTGGACTAACATATTACTGACAATGTCAGGGCTACTACATATATGCCAATAAAATCCAACATGGACATCTGCATTTTAATAAATTATACATTGAGACCACATTTTAAGCTACCAAATTAAAAACTCAAAAGTAGTAAAAAAATAGAATTTCCTCTTGTTTTAAACAAAGGAAATCTGCACTACTTTACTACTGCAGCTGCTTTACTATGTGACTACTTTAAAATGGTTCTGGGTGATAGGATCAGATTTTCAACCCCCTCCATTAATCATCAAGACTTCCAGCAGGCAAAGCAGTCAAAGATTACAGTGTTACTTCTTCACTAACCCTTATTTCCCCCCAAAGGTTATTGTATTTCTTGCAATTAAAGACTGTATTCAATACATTTTCATCTCTCTGCCAAGAGGATTACTTGGTGAAAATCTCAAAATTCACTTTTGCTTTTTTCTTTGAACCAATTCATTTTTAAGATCCACTAATGCTGAGGGCAGGCCATGAGGTATAGTGGGTGAGGCTGCCACCTTTGACAGCAGCATCCCATCTTGGCACTGGTTCATGTCCCGGCTGCTCCATTTTTGACCCAGTTCCCCTCTAAGGGTCTGGAGGAATATTTGTAACCCTGCATCCACTTGGGGGAAGCATGGAAACTCCTGGCTTTGGCCATTTGAGGAGTGAACCAGCAGATGGAAGCTCTGTCTTTTCCTCTTTCTTTCAAGATAAATAAATATATCTTTCAGGGAAAAAAAAAAATCCAGTACTTCTGTCAATCAAGAGGTGTCAGAAGACATGGGGGCCGCCGCTGTGGCATAGTGGATAAAGCCGCCGCCGGCAGTGCTGGCATCCCATATGGGCACTGATTCAAGACCCGGCTGCTCCACTTCCCATCCAGATCTTTGCTATGTCCTAAGATGGCCCAAGTGCTTGGGCAGCTGCGCCCCGTGTGGGAGATCCGGAGGAAGCGCCTGGCTTTGGATCGGTGCAGCTCTGGCTGTTGTGACCAACTGGGGAGTGAACCAGCAGATAGAAGACCTGCAACTCTCTCTCTCTGCCTCTCCTTCTCTACACAACTCTTTCAAATAAATAAATCAATCTTAAAAAAAAAAAAAAAAAAAAAAACATGGGGAGCAAGATCCTTATTCCTACCGTGAACATTAGATAGCAGCTGCCACCAGCACTCAGTGAGAAAAGCAGCAGAGCTAATAAGATGCACCTGCCTCAAAGCACGGCACTGTTGAGCTCTGCCAAATACTGCTCTCCGGTATTGAACAGGTCTTCTCTATACCTCCTAGAAACAGCCTGACAGACGAGGGGATAAGGTTCGTTGAGGTGAAAATAGCACCAAAATACAAATTAGGGGCAGTCATTAAATCTGACAATTGAGATGCCCACATCCCAGAGCAGAGTGCTTGGGGTCCAACCAGAGCGCCAGCTTCTAGTTCCAGCTTCCTGTTAATGCACGCCCTGAGAGAAGAGGGGAGAGCAGGGGCAGTGGTCATGGATCACAGTAGCTGCGTTCCTGTCCCCACCTGGGCGACCTTAATTGAGTGTCTGACTCTGTGGCAGCCACTGCAGGCATTTGTGGTGCAAATCAGCAGATGGGGAGTTGTCTCTCACTGGCTCAAAAAAAATAAAAACACGAACTTTTATCTCTTATAAAAGAACTGCCAACACAAGAGGAAAGTGAGAGTATAGTTTCTAAAGGAAACAAGAAAGGTAAGCAAGAACAATAGTTCATTCTTTAACATATATAATCAGGAGGTGTTTTTAGCTTCCATGGCTGACTTCCATTTTAGCAAAGGAGTTAAGAGCCCACCTACAAAACACACAGGAGAACAGTCTAAACGTTAAGCATTTTTGTTTGTAAAAAGAAAAATGGCCATTACTGTGTAAAAGCAAGGCCTCCAATCAATACGCATTCAAGGCAGAGAAATAAGTCAGAGATTCTCTTCCCAGTAATAGCACCCTGAGAAGGGCCCGTCTGAGCTCTCAACACACCGTTGGCAAAGCTACCATCTGGGTCATCAAGCTGCCTGCTCATCAACTGCAACTGCTGTGGGTGGAGGAGACCTCTGAGTCCCTGGTGTGAGGCTGCAGTTTGGTTTACAGGTTTCACTCCTTCAAAGCACATGTCCTCCTCTTGATCTGACATGTATCCTGGGGGGCTGGGGACACCATCCAGCGTCACTATAAACTTGGGACTTGCAGGTTTATCTGGTTGTACAAGATCTCTGCCAGACAGATAAAAAATACCATAGAATTAGGGAAACAAATACGAAACGCTGAGTTTCCTAAAGTGCTCCTCAGCAGAACTACCACTCCCTTACTCTGTGTTTAGTTCAGTTAGGAAATTAAAAAAACAAAACCAACAAAACCAACTTGGTAGACTTCCAGGTACAGTGTTAATGGATTCTTCACATGAGGCCATGGCCAGCCACCAGCAACCCTCCATCCTGCGCTTACTAAAGACAATCTTCCCTCCACCATGACCCCCACTGTCCATTTGATCCTCATAGGGTCAACATGGAAATAAAACACTACCACTGATGCTCAGAACACACTTTTAGGTAGTTTTATGTTTATTATCTATAAATCTGTTCCCTTACAGCACAATTACTCTGTTTTCTAAGTGAATAATCACCCAAACCCCCACCTGCTGACTCTAGATTTCTTGATTTTGGTATCCTGGCTTTTAGAATCTCATTTACTGGATATGTGTAAAGTTAAGAATCTTATTAATGGGGTTATATCACACAGTGAGTTTTTGTTTGTAAGTTAATGGATTTCTGAGCAAGAAAGATGAACCAAAATTCTTGAAAACTGAATCTGGCTATAACTATTCCTGGCCTAGCTATTCAATTAATAAAAGCACTCTACACTAGGGGCTGGGGCAGAGAGGAGGGGAGCTGGGAACTAACGGTTAACTTGCTCTATCTAATCACACAAATTAGCTACACAAGAAAAAGAAACCATCTACCGTGTCTGCATAAGGTGTCCTGAAAGTACCCGAAGGGTATCTGCAGTCTTCATCCCCGACTCTTGGTTTGGTGCCACTACTATTTCCTCAGACAGCTTTGGCTTCTTCAGAATAAATGATCTTGTGTCTGCATGGACCATGGATTCCATGTCATAGTAATCTGAGCCAAAAAAATTGGCCACAAATGTTTACTTTTGAATATACCTTGCATTCCCAACATCACACATGTGAGAAGAATGTCAATCTTTTATATATTCATACAAAGGAAAAACACAAGTGGTTCTACTCAGAAATAGGGCTGCAATTCTATTCCAGCCATCCTGTCAAAGCCCTTAAGTGTCTCTCAATGGGACAAATGATTCTAATGACTACTACTGGCCACAGAAGAAAGTTCTCATGAGGCACCTACTGGTCTAGTAACCATATACACTTAACAGCACAAAAGTCTTTTTTAAAAGAACTATAGAGTCCTAATGCTCCCAGATTATGATGCACAGACTAAGGAACTTTTCTAAAATCTGTATTTGTCTAGCACAGCAAAACTTACAGAGGAATATGTTCTAAAGAAAAGAATTCAGCTGGTGTAATTCCTGCGTAGTTGTAGATAGTGGACTATTTTGAAAGGGAATTTTAAGATGGACATTTAAGACTTACCCCATGTACAATACAACTAAACAGAACTACTTTACAAATAGGCTGAGCCCTTTATCCCATAAGGAATATGGTAATTTATCTCAAGATGCCATCAACTGACTAAAGTTAATACACTTTGTTTAAAGCTAAGACAGAAATAGCAGGGACTAAAATCACAGGCTATTCATTCATGTCCATTCATGGAACAAATATTTACCAAACAACTAACACTACTGTACTAGGTACACAGGGAGAACAGAAAAATAGACACATATAAATTCCAACACAGCATTACCCAAAAGGTGATCCAAAAGGGAAGTGAACAAGGCGTTGGGAGAATACAAAGCAACCTACTCTAGCTGGGGGATCAAGGAAAAGCTTACCAAGGATAATTATCTCAAGTGAGTATTAAAGAAAAGAGCACGAATAAACCGGGGGTACAGAGCGTGCTCCGGAGAGGAAAATGAGGGTAGAAAGTCATGGACAAAGCACTAGTCCTGTGAGAAAAAGGAAGCAATGCGGTAAGGCTGCAAGGACGCAGTCTGGGCCAGCAGGTGAGGGGCAAGGAAGGCTGAAGCACAGAATGGAGAATCTTGTCTGTCTCAACAATTTGGATTCTGGCCTAGAAGTAGTTAGAAACCAAGAGAGATTCCTAAGCAGGGAAGTGAAAAGATTCAAATGATTTTAGAAACACAATGTTAAGAAAGGTCTCCCAGACTTCAGTAATGAGGCTTTTCATTACCCAGGACAGACACTGAGGCTTCTGAGCTAAAACATTCTCCTATCCTTTGTCCGACTCCAACACATCCAAGGTAAGACGACACCCACACTCCCCACAGCAGCGCCACTTCTGCCACCATCCCTGGCAAGGGCAGTACAGATGCAAAGGGAAACAGAAATGGAGTGCGAACGGGAACAAGGGAAAACTGAGACAGGAAACACAGGAATAGAGAAAGAGCAGGTTAAGAAAAGGGCAAAGACAATGTCCATTTCTCATGTATTCCATTTCAACTCTTTGTCGGCTCTCATATGTGTTTAGAGGATACAAATTCAGATTTGACTGACAGGAAGGGGAGAGAAATACGCAGAGTGAAACTGAAGGTGAAATAAGAGTTTGATTGCAGTCTAGCAGCAGTGGTTTCCTACTATGCCACACAGAATTTTCTCACACAGAAATTTCTGAAATCCATGTGAGTATGTGTGTGCATTTTCCATGAGCTTTTTGAGGGCTCTCTGTAGATGAAATAAATAATACTGAGAGGGCTGACGTGATATAGCAGGTAAAGCTGCCGCATGTATCCAACATGGGCACATGTTCGAGTTCTGGCTGTTCCACTTCCAACCCAGCTCCCTGCTAATAGCCTGGAAAAAGCAGCAGAGGACGACCCAAATGTTGGGGCCCCAGCGACCCATGTGGGAAACCTGGAAGAAGATCCTTGCTTTGGCCTGGCCCAGCCCCAGATGTTGCAGCCATCTGGAGTGAACCTGCGAATGGAAGATCTCTGTCTCTTCTCTTTCTGTAACTTTTGACTTTCAAATAAATAATCCCCCCCCCCCCCCTTTTTAAGACATCCATTTATCTGAGAGAATTACAGAGAGAGAGAGAGACACAGAGATGGCAATCTTCCAGCTGCCGGTTCACACGGCAAATTTCTACAATGCCCAAGGCTGGGACAGGCCGAAGCCAGGAGCTTCATCTGGGTGTCCCACATGCGTGCAGGGGCCCATGGTCCTGGGCCATCTTTCACTGCTTTCCAAGGCACATCAATAGGGAGCTGAATTGGAAGTGGAGCAGCCAGGACTTGAACTGACAACCACACAGGATGCCGACACTGCAGATGGTAGCTTAACCCGTTGCATCACAGTGCCAATCCAATAAATCTTAGGAAAAAAAAAACACTGAGGCAGGACCTTGGGAAAATTGGCATTTTAAGGGACAATCAAGGAAAGGAGCTGAAAGGAAAATGAAAAGAAATGAAAATGCAAAGTCCTGGAAACCAAAAGATCAAAGGTTGCAGGAAACAGGAATGCAGGTCACCCACTACAAAGTTGAGCAAAGTGCACATGAAAACAGTTTTCTGTTGTCCACTTCTGCAAGCTTATTTAACACTGGTAGCCTGGGTCCCATGGAGGTCAGACATGGGAGAGGGAGGAACAACCTATAGCAAGACACCAGTTGGACTTGCACACTCACTCTTTACTCTCTCTTGAACCTCCAAGAAAAAGTCATAAACATTTTTTAAACACACATACAAAGAATAACTGTCAAAGGAAAAGAAACCATATTTTCAAAGTGGAAAATAGATGAGTAGGAACTCAGCAGATCTGCACTGGCTGAATTCTAAGCCAATAATGAAGAATCAAATTTAGATCTCCGGATTCACCAAGACTGAGGAGCTGGCAGCACAGGGTACAGGGGAAGAGATGGGGGAGAAGGCAAGGCAAAAGAGCAGCACACCAAGGGTCCACTTCTGAAGCAGCTAGTTCTTCCTCATCTCAAACTCCACCATCTTATTAATCTCGCTCCTTACCACAAGTGTCCCCTTTCGCCTCAGTGCTGAAGACGGTACATGACTGGAGCCCTGCTTTCCCAGGGGTTCCTAGCCTAGCCAGGAAGTGTCAGGTCTCTAATGAAACATGCTATAACAAAACAGCCCATGTGTACTATGAAAGGGTGCCTTAAAGGAGTCGGATTTCCTGATCACCTTTCTCCATTTCATACATTCTCTTGTGGACAAAGTGTAGCTTTACCTTGATACACCACTGCACATAAGCCAAGTGGAAAGAAAAAGCAGCTCCTACTGAAAACAGGGTGGGAGGTGTCAGGTAACCACAGGGTAAAGATTAATGTTGAGGTACTGCCCTACCATAGGCTTCCTTCCCCACACAGCTCCCAGAACTCTGGCAACCAGGACATTACTTATAAGGTCTTTCTTGGAGAAACTGACCAGCCTAAGGACCTAAAGGCATCGATATCAAGGTGGCCCCAAGGAGATGAACAAGATTGTCACTTCCCCCATGGTATCTCTACTCAAGATAAAGTCAGGAAGTCCCTGGGCCCCAGCTCACCATCCCAGAACGCCACCACCTCTTTAGTGGTCCATTCTGACACACGGCACAACCAAGGACTCCCATACATTTGAGGACAGCCCCTATCATGAAAGACAATCAGATCAAACAACGTGGAAAGAAAAACACCAAGGTAGGAAAGGGGAAAAAATGGCAAAAAAAATCCTTTAATGTCCTCAGAAGAAAAAGTACTGCACACATAAAGTCAGCAAGTTTAAAAAAAAAAAAAAAAGCAAAAAAAAATGGTTCTCCAAAATAAAAAAGTGTACAGGAGGGAAGTTAGGGGCTGTGATCACTCACAAGCCTCAAGGAACTACTTAATGCTTCAAACTACGTGTACATCATGGATAAAAACAAAAACTAAAGCATAAAGAAGAAAACTGCACAAGCTGACATATACAAGCTGCCAAACTTCTTGAAAAATAAAATACTCTTACACAAGAAAGCAAGATGGAATGTTGGAAGATGAGAGGGCAAAAAGCAAGGATGGAGAACATCTGGACACCCTGAAGAGGGAGGCGCCAGGAAAGGCAGAGACTAAAGCTGGAGATGCATGGCAGCTCCATCAGGTTCATCAGCTGTGCAGGACCTGGCCTCTGGGTGCTGACAACCACAGAGAAGACAAGCACAGCTTCCTGAGACAGAATCCTGAGGAAGTGTCAGGGAATACAGTCACTGACTGTGGCATCCCAAGAGGGAAGATTCAGAAAAGGGCTTAATGGGGTGGGTGGGTGGGGTGTTATTAAGGGACCAGACCTCCCAACTAAAGGCAAGCTGAGGGGAAACACAAGGGGAAAAGAAGATTCCAGGTATCCAACGATCCATACTGATTCTGTATCATCTGCCAGATACTGCACAGGCAGCAGACAGCAGCTGGCACCAAGAACACAGGGACAAACAAGGCACTAGTCCCTGTCCTGAAGCACACAGAGTATGCACGTCTGTGTGCGGAGAGTCGCCTTGGCAATAAGATTCTAAAGGGAAGTAAAAACAAAGGGCTGAATGGAAGATACCCAAAGCAGCTCAGAGCAATGGTGAAAGTTGGACAGAGATGGAGAATAAGTAGGGACTTGAGCTTTTCCTAGCAAGTGAGTGGCCCGTAAGTGCCAAGAACTCAGGTGGAATGGCAAGACAAAAAGATTCTAATTAACAAAAAAAAACAAAAGCACACAATATGAAGAAAATGCAGGTCTTATCTCTTGGCCCTAAAATATTTTCATACATCTAAATACAGCATCTTAGGGCAGAATCTAAGATACCAGATATGAGGTGAAAGGAATGGAAATGGCAACTCAAAATTGCTAGAATGCAGTAAAAAATTAAATTTAAATTACTAACCTTGACTAATCTGCAGTGTTTCCGCCATTGCTGGGTCAATCTGCAGGCGGGACAGTAACTGCCTCTGTTGAGTTCCTGGAATAGAATTTTAAACTTCACTAAGCTTAGAGTCAACAACACCAGCATAGTGTGATGGGACAGAGCTGCATCTTTCTGAAGACACGGACTCCTGGCTGTTATCAACAGATACAAAAAATACTTAAATCCCACAAAGTGCTCCTTCTGCATTCTTAAAAGAAAAGTGTAAAAATAACTTGAAGTTTCAACAATTTAACAATTACAGACCAATGGCATATCCTATATAACAAAAGCTATACTCAGGAGTTTTACCAAAAATGGAGATAAATTTTTCGTTTTCCCTCTGTAAGGAGATAAAACCTGTAGAGGAAGTAAAGGCAAAAATGTGCAAGAGCCAGAGGGAGATACCTTGTGGAGGGAACAGCAACTCTGACCATCTAAGATTGGCCCTAGCCAAATGCATCATAAACAGAGCATCCCCTCTCATCACCCGGACTCTCACCTAACAACTCACTCTTACATCCTGGGCAATGACAACAAAACATACTGGAACTGGAGAACACAACACTCCAGTTATTTGGGTATGGAGTTCCCAAAAGATAAACTGTGGCTTTGGATAGATGGAAAAATAATTTAACACATATGACATTCAAAAGGCCTATAGAGTCAGGGCTGGCAAGTATAGCTGCCATCTGCCAGTGCTGGCATCCCATATGGGCATCGGTTCAAGTCCTGGCTGCTCCACTTCTGATTCAGCTCCCTGCTCGTGCACATGGGAAAGCAGTGAAGGATGGCGCAGGTCCTTGGGCCCCTGCACCCAGGTGAAACCCAGAAGCAGCTTCAGGCTCCTGACTTTGGCTGGCCCAGCCCCAACTGCTAAGGCCATTTGGGAAGTGAATCAGCAGACAGAAGCTTACTGTCTCTCTCCCTCTCCTCCTCCCAACTCTGCCTTTCAAGTAAATAAAAAAATCTTTAGGGGCCATTACTGTGGGGTAGTGGGTTAAGGACCAGGCCTGCAGCACCAGCATCCCACATGAGCATCAGTTCAAGTCCTGGCAGCTTCTCTTCCGATGCAACTCCCTGCTAGTAAGCCTGGGAAAAGAGCAGAGGATGGTCCAAGTTCTTGGGGCCCTGCACCCATGTGGGAGACTTAGCAAAAGCTCCTGACTCCTGCCTTCAGCTCAGCTCAGCTCCAGCCATAGCAGACATTTGGGGAGTGAACCAAGGTTGAAAGCAGATGGAAGACACCTCTCTCTCTAATTCTTTCAAAGAGAAAAAATAAATCTTTAAAAAGAAGAAAAATAGGCCAGCGCCGCGGCTCACTTGGCTAATCTTCCACCTGCGGCGCCAGCACCCCAGATTCTAGTCCTGGTCTGGGTGCTATATTCTGTCCCGGTTGCTCCTCTTCCAGTCCAGCTCTCTGCTGTGGCCCGGGAAGGCAGTGGAGGATGGCCCAAGTGCTTGGGCCCTGCACCCACATGGGAGACCAGGAGGAAGCACCTGGCTCCTGGCTTTGGATCGGCGCAGCGCGCCAGCCGTAGTGGCCATTTGAGGGGGTGAACCAACGAAGGAAGACCTTTCTCTCTTTCACTAATTCTGCCTGTAAAAAAAAAAAAAAAAAAAAGAAGAAGAAGAAGAAGAAAAATAAATCTTTAAACAAAAAAAAAATCAATCAATAAACAAACAAGGTCTGCAGTCTAGGCCCTATATTAGCAAAGCAAGAAAACTATTTGGATTGCCTATTTAAAAAAAGATGCTCAGCTAGAGTATTTATCATCTCTTACATAGGTTCTTATACTAATTACTAATATCAGATTCATAATACTAATTCATAAACATAAGGGAAGACGACATGGTGCAGCAGGTTAAGCCACCTCTAGGCATGCCTATATCCTGTATCAAATGCCAGCTCTCCCCTTCCGATCCAGTTCCCTGCTAATGTGCCTGGGAAGCAACAGATGATGGTACAAGCACTTGAATTCCAGATTACGATGGCTGGCTTTGACCTGGCCCAGTCTTGGCTGTTGCTAACACTTGGGAAGTGAACCAGCAGATCAAAGATTTGTCTCTCCCTCTTATCATTCTTTCAAATAAATAAATAAGTAAATATTTTAAAGAAATAATTTCACATAAAAATTTGTTAAGAGAATAGTTCTTTCACATTTCAAGTTTTATCCTTCTACATTTATCTTCTCAATACACCATTTTAGAGAACTCCAACAAAAGGCTATTATTCTGATACATCCTAGGCTTCTCAGGTAAATGATGTGGAGTCCAAATCTGTTATTAAGGTCCAGGAAAAATTCAACAATGACTGGTTGCCTCCACAAAGGAGCTACAGGCAAGATCTACGGAAAGCCACAGTTTAAATGATGGGCCTTAGAGGACACTGAATACTGAGTTTACCTTTCTCAAAGTTCCTAAGGAAGCCAATTATTTTTACATCAGTAGTCCTTGATAGTGATTCAAAGTCTACTTCATTGTGAAGATCTTCCAACTCTCTGTTGCATTCAGATGTTGATGCTGAATACTCATTCATTTTAACCTCTAAAGATGAAATTTTTGCTTCATTCTGTGACACTCTAACATTGAGATCAAAAAGATTCGCTTCCACTGTCAAAATTGCTGCTTTCATTCCTTTAATTTCATTGATATCAGTAGATATTTTCCTTAAAAGGTGGGAAATATTATCTAGCTCACTTAGTGTACAAGAGGAACTTGTTACAGAACCCAAATCAACTGGCTCTGGTGAGAGGAAAATTGGTAGAGATGGTGACAGAAATCTTGACATTTTCATAAAATCCTTTATCGCTTAATATCAGGTAATTTTTCGTTCACAGTCCATTAAATTGTTTTACCAAAAGCAAAAACAGTGATCAAACTGCTACCTTAGCAAGTATTAAGAGTGAATATTTTAAAACCCATACTTGAGAAAGAGTTGTACATTTCTGTAGTAAGAGCTCAAAGTATATGTAAAAATGTTAAACACACCAGACCAATTTTCTCTTCCCTACAACTAAGAAGCCCTAATATGTAACCCTTTGTATCCTTGTTAGCCCCACTTACAACTCCTCTCCAAATAAACCTTATTATTACATACAAAGTAATCCTGGCTTCTGATTGGCTGAAAAGAAACATGTCATACACAAAGAATTTTCTATTATTTACTTCATGACAGAAAGCCACTGAAGAGCTGCACCACAAAATAAGCACCGGTTCGAGCTGCTCCACTCCGATCCAGTTCCCTGCTATGGCCTGGGAAAGCAGTAGAAGATGGCCCAAGTCCTTAGGCCCCTGCACCCGCGTGGGAGACCTGGAGGGAACTCCTGGCTTCAGATTGGTGCAGCTCTGGCCATTGTGGCCAACTGGGGAGTGAACCAGCAGATGGAAGACCGATCTCTCTCTCTCTCCCTCTCTCTCTCCTTCTCTCCCTCTCTCTCTCTCCCCCTCTCTCTCCATCTCTCCCTCTCTCCCTCTCTCTCCATCTCTCCCTCTCTCTCCATCTCTCCCTCTCTCCATCTCTGTGTAACTTTGACTTTCAAGCAAAATAAATAAATCTTTAAAAAACTAAAATAAAAAACACTGTTGGGAATCTACAGGACACTATCAAATGACCCAACATATCAGTTCCAGGAGTTCCTGAAGGTGTGGAAAGAAAGAAAGGATTAGAAGGTCTTTTTAGTGAAATAATAACAGAAAAACTCCCTAATTTGGAGAAAGAAAAGGACACTCAAGTACAGGAAGCACACAGAACTCCTAATAAACATGGCCAGAAAAGATCTTCACCGTGACACATTGTAATCAAACTCACCACAATAAAACGTAAAGAAAAGATTCTAAAATGTGCACAGGGGAAATGCCAGATTACTTTCAGAGGATCTCCAATTAGACTCACAACTGACTTCTCATCAGAAACCCTACAGACTTAGAATATATCCCAACTCTTAAGAGAAAAAAACTGTCAACCAAGAATACTTTAGCCTGCAAAGCTCTCATATGAATGAAGGTGAAATAAAGACCTTCCATAACTAACAGAAATTGAAAGAATTTGTTATCATCCTTCCAGCCCTAAAAAAAAAATGCTTAAGGATGTGCTGCATACAGAAACACAGAAACATGGTCATCATTGTGAAAGAAGGTAAAGGAAGAAAATCAGTAAAAGTTCAAAGAAAATTCAAGGTAAAAAATAGGAATATTTTTGGAAAAACAGCAGGGCAAAGTCATTACTTATCAATAGTTTCCTTGAATGTAAATGGTCTCAACCCTCCAGCGTAAATAAGAAGCCATCAAAGAAGAAGGTACTTTTCTCTAAAGGGAGGAGAGAACTTCCACTTTGCTTATGGCCTTGTCTAAATATTGATGGAGCTTGTGGACTGAAAATGCTTCCACAGCCTAGGCAGCTCATGACAAGAGCTTCGGGTGATCACTGACGCCATACATAGAGTGTTAATTGTTAAATTAACAGGAGTCACTGTGCACTAACTCCCTGTGCAGGGCCTCTGTCTTCAATGAGTTGTACTACGAGATATAACTGTAAAACTAGTTCTCAGTTTTTGTGGGTGTACAAATTGTTGAAATCTTTACTTAGTAGAGTTGGACAAAGTTAATTCTTTTTTTTTTTTTTTTTTTAGACAGGCAGAGTGGACAGTGAGAGATAGAGAGACAGAGAAAGGTCTTCCTTTTGCAATTGGTTCATCCCCCAAAGGCCATTGCGGCCGGCGCACCGCGCTGATCCGAAGCCAGGAGCCAGGTGCTTCTCCTGGTCTCCCAAGCGGGTGCAGGGCCCAAACACTTGGGCCATCTTCCACTACACTCCGGGGCCACAGCAGAGAGCTGGACAGGAAGAGGAGTGACTGGGACAGAATCTGGCGCCCGGACCGGGACTAGAACTGGTGTGCTGGCGCCGCAGGCGGAGGAGTAGCCTATTGAGCCGCGGCGCCAGCCCAAAGTTAAATCTTAAGTTTGTCCTCGTGGTGGTAGACATTTATTCAAAGGCTGTATTTGCAACAGTCCAATCTGGAGAAAAGGCTAGTAATGCGATAAAGGCGGTTAAATCAGCCATGCTGGTCCTTGGTGTCCCCTGGACCATAAAGACTGTTAACGGGCCAGCGTATACATCACAGGAATTTAATCCCTTCCTGAAATCCTGGAACATACAGTCTACCACAGGTATCCCATACAACCCACAGGGACAGGCCATCATTGAAAGAACTCATAGGACAATTAAAGATCTCTTACAAAGACAGAAAAACAATCATATGCCCCCAGACCCACAGCTTGCTTTGATTGAGGTCCTTTTCACTATCAGTTTTCTAAGTTTTGATTCCCAAGGGATCAGCCCAGCTTATAAACACTGAGGATCCTTTCCATCCCAGACCCCAGCCCCTATGGTTAGGTGGAAAGACCCCTGACAGGAGAATGGAAGGGACCACACCCTCTGCTAACCAAGGGTCAAGGATATGCTTGTGTCTTTCCAGAGAATGCGGGACAGCCCATTTGGGTACCAGCCAGAAACATCAAGCCTGCAACTGACAGCCAACCAGAACCAGCTGAACAAGACTGAGAGTCCGCCTTGTTAGCGGATGCACCTGCCCTATCATCCGACCCTGAGGAACTGCCCATAGCCACATCCATTACTGTTTTATACCCCACTAGCTCTGGTCAGCCAAACGGCCCACAGCCATTTGAGGAATGGCATGACTGCCATTAACACTGTTCCTCATTCCTACCCCGATCTGAGCAAGCACTCCTGTGGTCTCCCATTTTGAGCGCTGGTTAGTCATTGACGGGTAAGATCCCCTGGGGGCAACCTAAGACAGGCACAGCCGTGTACGGAGACCATATGGAAACGGGGTCAACAATGGTATGGCCAAGAATCATGCCTCCCGCTGCTCAAAAATAAACGAAAAGGGGGAAATGTGGTGGAATGAGAAGGCCATGCCAAGATGGCCGCTGGCAAGAGTCTGCCTGGCAACAGGGTGTGATTGGATGGTTTCAGAAACCACAGGACAATGGAGTCTGTCTGGCAACAGGCTGTGATTGGATGGCTTCGGAAACCACATGACAGTGGAGTCTGCCTGGCAACAGGCTGTGACTGGCTTTGGAAACTGCCTGGCAACAGGGTGTGATTGGTTAGGGCATAGACTGCCCCTTGACCGGATTGGCTGCCTTGGCTATATAAGCTGCTGTAGCAACTGAAATAAATGAGTCTACAGGCTGCTTGCCTCAGACCTGCTTTCACCTGACTCCCAGGGTCTGTGTGGTGATTCCGCGCCTCTTGCCCCCACCACGCTCCTCCTCCCAGAAACAAATCTACAGCAACACATGTGGGGCTGGTGCTATGGCACACTGTATTAAGTGAAACAGAAATTGGAAGATCAGTCTTTCTCTTTCAAATATATAAATCTTTTGTAAAAAGGTACATGTATGCATATATATAATTATACATCCTTATACCACATACACACACAAACTTCAAAATGTGGTGCTTACGCAAGGAAGACAATGGACAGAATAAAGAGGGGATTTCCCTCATTTTTTCTGAATGTAGAAGCAGTTTACTGAAAGACTCTTCCACAGTGCTTCCAATCTAACATGATGCTTCAGGTACAGATGGTAACCAAATTATGATAATTCAACTTAAGACTTCAGACATTATAACACAGCAAAAACAATCACATTTAGTAGAAACCATAATTGAGATTTGTAATTTGGAGCTTTCCCCAAGCTAATAATATGTGGCACAATACTCTCCAGGGAGCCACAGATCTCAGGTAGACACCAGGGGCAACAAACAGTACTGCACTCTTCAGTGTATTGTATTGCATAAATTAGAAAAACGCATTAATACTTAAATTATAAAAACAGGTTTGTGCTAGATGATTGTTTCCAACTGGAAGCTAACTTGAGTGTTCTGAGTACATTTAAGGTAGACTAGGCTACAATTATTGCAGGTTAAGAGTAATTAAAGCTGGCGCCGCGGCTCACTAGGCTAATCCTCCGCCTTGCGGCGCCAGCACACCGGGTTCTAGTCCCGGTCAGGGCGCCGGATTCTGTCCCGGTTGCCCCTCTTCCAGGCCAGCTCTCTGCTGTGGCCAGGGAGTACAGTGGAGGATGGCCCAAGTACTTGGGCCCTGCACCCCATGGGAGACCAGGATAAGCACCTGGCTCCTGCCATCGGATCAGCGCGGTGCGCCGGCCGCGGCGGCCATTGGAGGGTGAACCAATGGCAAAGGAAGACCTTTCTCTCTGTCTGTCTCTCTCACTGTCCACTCTGTCAAAAACAAAACAAAACTAAAAAGAGTAATTAAATGCATTTTCAACTTACAATATTTTCAACTTAGATTCATCAGAACATGGCCCCCATCTTAAGTTGGGGAGCATCAGTACATGCATCCTTTGTATCTCTTTCTGAATGGCACATAAAAATGAGGAACTTAAAAGGGCCTAATACATCTCATTCTTAGATTTATGTTTTCTTACATACCAATAATAATGTGTGCACATAAATGAAATGTACTGGTGTACACATTCACTAATTACACCGAGGGGCCAGCACTGTGGCACAATGAGTTAAAGCCCTGGCCTGCAATGCCAGTATCCCATATCGGCACCAGATTGAGTACTAGCTGCTCCACTTCTGATCCAGCTCCCTGCTAATGCACCTGGGAAAGCAAAAGATGGTGGCCTAAGTCCTTGGGCTCCTGCACCCACATGGGGGATACAAATGAAGCTCCTGGTTCTTACTTCAGCCTTGCCAAACCCTCACTGTTAGAATCATTTAGGGAGTGAACCAGTGGACAGAAGCATGCTCACGCACACGCACACGTTCTGTCTCTCCTTCTCTGTCAAATAAATAAATCTTAAAAAAAAAAAAAAAAAATGCATGGGGGCCAGCACTGTGGACAGCAGGTTAAAGCCCTGGTCTAGGGCACCAGCATCCCCCATAGGTACCAGTTCAAGTCCTGGCTGCCCCACTTCCGATCCAGCTCTCTGCTGTGGCCTGGGAAAGCAATACAAGATGGCTCAAGTCCTTGGGCCCCTGCACCCATGTGGGAGACCTGGAAAAAGCTCCTGGCTCCTGGCTTTGGATCAGCATAGCCCCAGCTGTTGCTGCCATCTGGGGAATGAACCAGTGGATGGAAGACTTTCTTTCTCTTTGCCTCTCTGTAACTCTGCCTTTCAAATAAATAAATAAATCTTTAAAAAAAAGAAACAAAGAATGCAGGCTAAGTTCCAACACTGAAGGGTGTGCATTTTCTTTTTTGTGTGTGTGTGATTTATTTATTTATTTGGAAGGCAGAGTTACAGAGAAGCAGAGAGAGAAGTCTTCCATCTGACAGTTCATTCCATAGATGGCCGCAACGGCTGGAGCTGCGCCGATCCGAAGCCAGCAGCTTCTTCTGGGTCTCCCACATGGGTGCAGGGGCCCAAGGACTTGGGCCATCCTCTACTGCTTTCCCAGGCCATAGCAAAGAGCTGGATCAGGAGTGGAGCAGCTGGAACTTGAACCAGTACCCATATGGGATGCCAGCACTGCAGGGGGAGGCTTTACCAGCTAAGCCACAGTGCCAGCCCCAAGGGCATGCATTTTCAAAAGTGTACACAAAGTATCCAGCCCAAAAGTGACTACATCTAGGTATATCACAGTGAAATTTCAGACACTAAGAACACAGAGAAGTATCAATCAAGTAAAGGATGGGTTAGATTTCCAAGTATGTTGAAAAGCTACCTTGTGTATTTTCTTAAAAAGAGTTTTGGAAGACATGCGGCACAGCTGCTTAGGTCATTGCTAGGGATGTCTGCTGGAGTGCCTGGTGCAAATCCCAGCTACTCCTCTTTCAATTTAACTTCCTGCTATGATCATCCCGAGAAGCAGCAGATGATGGCTCAAGTATGTGACCCCCCCCCCGCCACCCACATAGGAAATGCAGATGGAGTTCTAGGGTCTTAGCTTTCGCATACCCCAGCACAGGCTGTGGCAGGCATTTGAATTAACCAGCAGATGGAAGATATTTTTCTGCCTTTCAAAAAGAACTTTCTTAATGATGAATCTGATTACAAAATGGAGGAATGCACTGGGACACAGAGAATTGTACAGGAAATTCAGGAAGAGGAAGTAGTCCTGGAAGCACAGCCCTGAAGCAGGCCCACAAAGCAAGAGAGAGGAGAGGCTCAAAGGGGAGGCACCTGAGCAAATGGGAACCTAAAGATTCAATAGCAAGAATGCTAAACTGGGTGCCAGAGCTGTTGGGTAGTGGGTAAAACCACCACACTTGCATCCCATATAGAAGCCAATTCGAGTCCCAGCTACTTCACTTTTGATCCAGCTCCGACTGGCCCAGCTCCAGCCATTTCGGCCATTTGGGGAATGAACCAACAAATCGAAAATACATATCTCTCTCCTCTAACTCAGCCTTTCAAATCTAAAAAAAAAAAAAAAAAAAAAACCTAGACTGTTAGGCTTTAATAAAGATATGCAACACAAGAATGGAAAAATGGGAAAAACTGTGTAAGAAAAAGAAAAATTTTTAAAAACAATCTAGGGAATCCCTGTCCAAAAAGCTTTACAAGAAATAAAATGTAAATGTGGCTTTATAATGAGTAATATTTACATAACCTAAATAATATAAATGCTTTTAGGTTCTCAATTTTCAAAATAAACCTACAAAATCATGGTGGCCTTAACTAGAAAACTGTATATTCATTGAACTTTGACAAAAATCAAAAGTATAAAGGACAGAATTTAGCAGGTGAAGAAGGAAATGTAAGAACTGAAGGAGGATGTAACTGTCCCTATCTTTTGGAAATCAAAATATTCTGAAACCTGAGAGTCAAAATGTACTGAAATATAGCTAATCAGATAAAAATTATTTACATGTATCACTTAAAATCATATAAGTAATCAATAAATGGGACTAAACAGTCATTTCACTAAATGAGCTTGGAGGTATGGAAACATAAATGCATTAGAACCTGAGGGCTGACACTGTGATGTAGCGGGCAGGGCTGCCACCTGTGACATTGGCCTTATGGACACTGATTCCTGTCCTCACTGTTCTATTTCCAATCCAGCTCCCTATTAATGGCCTGGGAAAAGCAGTGGAACATAGTTTAAGTAATTGGGTCCCTGCCACCCATGGAGAAATCTGGATGAAGTGCCTGGCTCCTAGCTTTGATCTGGCCCAGCCCTGACTGTTGCAGCTATCTGGAGAATTAACCAGTGGACAGAAGGCCCCTTTTTTTTAAGACTTATTTTTTTCAAAAGGCAGTTTCAGAGAGGGAGGGAGGAAGAGAGAGAGGGGAGAGAGAGAGGGAGAGGAGAGAAGGAGAGAGAAGGAGAGAGAGTGAGAGAGGAAGGGAGGGAGAAAGGAAGGGAGGGAGAGGGAGGGAGAAAGGAAGGGAGGGAGAGGGAGGGAGAAGGAGGGAGGGAAGGGGAGAGAGAGAGAGAGGAAAGGAGGGAGGGGGAGAGGAGGGGAGAGAAGGGGAGAGAGGTAGGTGGGTGTCTTCCACCTGTTGGTTCACTTCCCTAATGGCTGCAACAGCTGGAGCTGGGCCAATCTGAAGCCAGGAGCTTGTTCTGGGTCTCCCACAAGGTTGCAAAGAGGGGCCCAAGGTCTTGGGCAATCTTCCACTACTTTCCCTGGCCATAGCAGAGAACTGGATTGGAACTGGAGCAGTCAGGACTCAAACTGGCACCCATACAGGATGCCAGCACTGCAAGAGACAGCTTCACCCGCTGTGCCACAGCACAAGCCCCTCAAATCAATTTTTAATGAATACATACAGTAGAGCCTAGCAACAGCATGAATCACGAGCTATCATCTCTAGTTTGCAAAAGAGAAAACTGTACAGTATTACAGAAATGGAAAAATTAAAGAAAGTCATAAACAGCAGTAAAAATGGTAGCTTCTGGGGAGAGGAACTAGTGTGGAAAAGAACAAAGCGAGGAATGCTGCTTTTTACTTTTAAATCTTTCTGAACTATTTGGTTACTTTCTAAGCTATCAATGATAGATATTGCACTGACTTTGTTTTTCCAAATTTTCTCTGCCAAGCATGTATTTCATAAGATGAAAATATTTTTTAAATGTGTTTTTTCCATTCAAAAAGAAAAATAAAAGGAAACCCATGCCTAGACACATGACGGTAAAACTGCAAAACAACAAGATCTTGAGAGCAGCCCGAGAAAAGGAACAGATCACCTACCAAGGAATGATAGACAATTAGAATGACAGAGGTCCACACAGTAACAACGGAATCCAGAAGACAATGGGGTAATATATATAAGGTGTTGAGAGCAAATAACTTAAACTACATTTGGGCATCCAGCAACGCTACTACACAAAAATGAGAAATTAGAAACAGTCACAGGTAAACAGACTAATGGGAAATTTACCACCAACAGTTTTTTGTTCCAGAGATTATACTTCAAAAATAATTCAAAATATTGGAAACTGAGGACATTCAAATAACACTCATGACAATGACTAAAATGATAAACATGTAAATAAATCTAAATAAACACTCTCCTGGGTAAAATATACAAATGGTGTTCAATTTATGTTTAAATTAAGAGACTTGGATTTGTCATAGTGAGTAAGATCCCACTCGGGACACCTGTATCCAGTACCAGAGTGCCTGGGTTTGAATCCCATTTACACTAATTCATTTCCTGCAAAAGCAAACCTGGGAGGCAACAGAAATTGCCTCAAGTGCTTGGGTTCTTGCTACCCACCATGAGAGACCTGGATTCCATTCTCAGCTCCCAGCCTTGGCCTAGCTCAGTTCCAGTTGTTGGATGTTTGTGGAGTGAACCAGACTCTCCCCCACCCCCTTTTTTTTTTTTTTTAAGATTTATTTATTTGAAAGAGTTACACAGAGAGAGAAGGAGAGGCAGAGGCAGAGAGAGAGAGAGAGGTCTTCCACTTACTGGTTCACTCCCCAATTGGTCACAAGGGCCAGAGCTGTGCCTATCTGAAGCCAGTAGCTAGGAGCTTCTTCCAAGTGTCCCACATGGATGCAGGGGCCCAAGGGCTTGGGCCATCTTCTACTGCTTTCCCAGGCCATAGCAGAGAGCTGGGTTGGAAGTGGAGCAGCTAGGACTCGACCCCGGCGCCCATATGGGATGCCGGCACTGCAGGCGGCAGCTTTACCTGCTATACCACAGCGGCGGCCCAGACTCTCCCTCTTTCAAATTAAAAACAAAGCAAACAAAAAACCCTCATGATATTCAGTAAAAGCAGTACATCAAGAGAAACTGACACTTTAAATGTTTATACTGGAAAAGACAGAGAAATTGGAATTAGGAAATTATGGAAGGGGTTGCCGCCTGCAGTTGTCAGCATCCCATATGGGCACCGGTTAATGTCCTGGCTGCTCCACTTCAGATCTACCTTTCCACTATAGCCTGGGAAAGCAGTAGAAGATGGCCCAATTCCTTGGGCCCCTGCACCAGCTTGGGAGTCCCAGAAGAGGCTCCTAGCTCCTGCCTTCGGATTGGTGCAGCTCCAGCCATCGTGGCCAACTGGGGAGTAAACCAGCAAATAAAGACATCTCTCTCTCTCTCTCTCTGCGTGCAAATCTTTCAAATAAATAAATAAAATCTTTTAAAAAAAATTATGGAAAGAAATCTAAGAGCCAGTGTCATGAACGGCAGCTTAATCCTCTGCACTACAATTCTATCATCTTTATCCTCAATTCCTAATCCTTAAAGAGTTCTTTAGCTTAGTCTTTATTTTTTTCCCTAAAGATGCATTTATTTACTTGAAAGGTAAAGTTAGAGTAGGGAAGGAAAAGGAGTGGGGAAAAGAGACAGAGATACCTTCCATCTGCTGATTTACTCCTAAAATGGCCAGGGCTGGGCCAGGCCAAACTAGGCACTCAGATCATTTCCTGCTGCTTTACCAGGAATGTTAGCAGGAAGCTGGATCAGAAGTGGAACAGCTGGTACTACAAGTGGCCCTCTACTCTTCATTTCTAATTTATACTTGTAATTTTTCATATTTAATTTCAAAATTACTGTATTTTGTTTTTCATGTCTTATATATATGTTTTTAAATGTTTTCTAGATTACTTTGAAATGATCTTTTCTTATATCTTGGTATATCTTTCTAGCCTACTTTTCCTGAAATAATGCTATTTTGTGCTCTTTTCATTTTTTAACCTGGTCTAAGACTTGACCTGAATACTTTTTTGTTGTTCATTTTAAAAGATGCAATGTAAATAGCTCTTTTAATTTCTGAAAACTTCAGTTGCTTTTGTGACATTTAAAAAATACACAATCTTGCTTTGAGATATCCTAGTTCCATTTTCCTCCCCTACTTTTATATGATATTGTTTCCTTATCTCTATTGTTTCTGTTCCTGTTCCATTTGATTCTACTTCAAGAAAGTTCTTTTGAGATAGGGTTTGTCTCTGAAGGGAACTCTGGTACAACAAAAAGTACAATTTGCAGGGAACACACTGGCATATCCCATTTAAACCTTTGGCCTCACCTCCTACAGCACTGGGCAAATTCCCTCCCAGATTTCAGTAGGCCCCATTCACACTTTACATTTACTATCTACTAACCGACTGTATTGGGGTTTTCTTGTGCTCATGTCCATCATTTACAGGACTAAGCATACAATGCTGCATAACAGACAAAAAATTTTGTCAAAAAAAATGCATGATACATTTTGAAACCTTAACACCTTGAAGGACACATTTGAGAATTAAAAATGTATTCCACGGTTAGAAAAAAGTGTAAAGTAAGAAATCACATGATAAGCATATAGATTTTTTAAAAATCAGTTCTTAGCAGAAAAGAATCTCAGGAAAGCAGAATCTTCCTGATAGGAAATATAGAAGACAAATATAAATACAGAAGATAAACCGTAGTAAAGGGCTGTGCAGGCTCATGGGCCAAATAACAGAAACAAAATCCTGGCAATAGTCCTGGGAAACGAAGATGAAAGGGTCATGCTCTCACAGAGGAGCCACACAATGAGAGTCGCACTTTGCAAGTTAGAGAGGATGCTGTGGAGTTGAGAGAAGAGATGAGAAGATGTCAAAAGGTCAGCTGGAAGCTATCTGCTTCAGTATGTTATACACAAGGGGAAAAGTAAGGCCATTCAAAGAGATATGGCAGGAAAAAGGGAAGGGATGCTAAGAAGGGAGATTTAAAGATAATTTAAGATTTCAAGTTCAAGATTAGGTAGGATCAACAAATGGGGGAAAAGGAAGAGTACAGAAATGTGTGTCTTAAGGAGAAAGTTTTCTAAAGACCAGTAAAATTCTTGTTAATTACTAAAGCTGGCTAACTGTGATCAAGAGATTTCATTGTACTTGTCTTTCCAACTCTGAGAATAATGAAAATTTCCATAAATATAATTTTCAAGAAATTTTCTTAAAGGTATATACATGAGGCTGGCGCCGTGGCTCAATAGGCTAATCCTCCACCTAGCAGTGCCGGCACACTGGGTTCTAGTCCCAGTCGGGGCACCGGATTCTGTCCCGGTTGCCCCTCTTCCAGGCCAGTTCTCTGCTGTGGCCTGGGAAGGCAGTGGAGGATGGCCCAAGTGCTTGGGCCCTGCACCCCATAGGAGACCAGGAGAAGCACCTGGCTCCTGCCTTCAGATCAGCGCGGTGCGCTGGCCGCAGCACGCCAGCCATGGCGGCCATTGGAGGGTGAACCAATGGCAAAAGGAAGACCTTTCTCTCTGTCTCTCTCTCTCTCACTATCCACTCTGCCTGTCAAAAAAAAAAAAAAAAAAAGTATATATATGAACCTTCCTCGTGGTCCATTCTCATTTTGTTTGTGGATTTAACAATCAATTTTCTTCCACAGGTTAAAAAAAAATTCATAATACCTAATGGAAAATACATGTCACAAAGAAAGTATACTAGAGAATGAAATATAAATGATTACCTTGACTTTTTTCTATATTATCTCCTTTTGTTTCCTCTTCTTTCATGGGGGGACTTATTCTGGGGATCCTGCTTTGTCCTTGAACCACTTCTGGTAGCAATTCTTCTTGAGAGGTTCGCGTTCTGGGAGCAACTGGAAGTGTCTGTTTCTGTGGAACTTTTATATAAAAGCAAAAAAAAAAAAAAAAAGCAAAAATACATGAAAACACAACAGCAAACATGACATATTAAACATTAATACCCTCTCTGGTCAGAACAAGAGAGTCTCAAATTACTGCACAGACATCACCTCATTTTCTCTGCCAGCATTCCTGACTTATTACCCACAGGTATGCAAACATTGTGTATGCATTTTAAGCCAAATGCCATGAATGCAATACAGAAAATTTGTATTCATTTTTAAACTAAATGCAGTTTAGGCTCTTTTACCAATTTTTAAAATATATTTTAGATAACCTAGGTGAAGAAAAAATTTCAACACATTTTTCATTTTCTATTTCTTAAAACTTGGGGATCACCAACTATTTTAATGGTGGGATATTTCAAGGTCATAGAAATTCACTACATTCCTCATTATTCTAAAGAATTAATATTGCTGAATAGAAAAGAGAATGTAAACAAGGGGCCGGCACCATGGTATAGCAGGTAAAGCCACTGCCTCCAGTGCCCACAACCCAAATGGGCGCTGGTTCGAGACCTGGCTGCTCCACTTCTGATCCAGCTCTCTGCTATGGCCTGGGAAAGCAGAAGATGGCCCAAATCCTTGGGCCCCTGCACTCATGTGGGAGACCTGGAAGAAACTCCTGGCTCCTGGGTTTGGACTGGCACAGCTCCAGCCGTTGTGGCCAACTGGGGAGTGAACCAGCAGACAGAGACCTCTCTCTCCCTCTCCTTCTCTGCCTGCCTTTCAAATAAATAAATCTTAAAAAGAGAGAGAGAGAGAGAATGAATGAATGAATGTAAATAATACATTACTAGGTCCAGTGTTGGCTTCACCTGATAATCCTTATTTTTTCTATATGCCAAACCTGCTTAGTTTTATGTTCAAGGTTAATTTAGGGATGAGGAAAGCAGAATCAAGTGCACAGATGACTCACAGAATCAAAAACCGTTGACTAACAGATTACAGTTTAGGAACAGTGTCACAAAAAGACACACAAGAGAATGGACAACCAGAATAGTGCTGTGAGAACATTTACCAAATCTAAAGCAAAAATTAAAAAGTATAAAAAATGAGTGGGTAATTACCATTAACATTTTAAATTTGTATGTGTTGGTTACAGTAGCTGGGATACAGAATGCAGACTTTAATGAAAACACAAAACAGTACCCACATTTAGTCTACATTTCTGAGTGAGCTTTTAGTAAGATCAGTTTGTGACTCATCTCTTTTGTTTTAAAAATATGTGGTATCTTTATATTCACTCATTCAGGTTTTCCACTAGGACCAGAGCAGGAATATCCCAAATGAGTCAATTCTCTGCCCTATATATTTTTAGGTTCTAATTTATAAGAAAAGAAACCCAACTTTTTATATACTAGTTTTAAACAAATTCTCCAACTACTTATATTATTCAGTTTTGCTCCCTTTTATACATCATAAGTTTCTATCTAAACTGCATTCCACAGTGCTCAAAGAGCTAAACTCCACCAACAGTTTCTCAAACTGGTCAAATCTCATTTTAAAACCGTTTCCTCTATAGAAGAACCTAATCTTGGTCTTGACATCTGACAGGCACTTTTATTCTCTCTCAATTTAGTAAGTATTTTCAGCTTCCTCAAGAGTTATAGAACTCTTATCTAGTGCAAACATAATACACTTAAATTACCTGCAGAATAGTTAGTTGTTTTTGTTACAGATTCTTGAGCTTCAGATATGGCCTTCAAAATTAGATTCTTGTTAGCTTGTTTAGAAGGTGGAAGAGAAGGTCTGAAAGAGTTAAGAAAGGTATTTTGCTTTTACTACAGCCTTCTCTACATTTTCAACAGGCTAGCTGTAGTTTTCAGAAAATGCTAACCAGACTGGACCTTGTAACTTCCTAAAATAATAAATATAAATTGTTTCTTTCTCCCCCATCGTAATAGCTTTTAATATTTCCTGCAATCCTCTCCAAAGTTAAGCAGTTTCTCTCATTAATGTGCTATTAATTGATGTAAAGTGTTTCTCAAAAGCCACTAGCAAAGTTTCACATTATTACATTAAATTTTTATTTTCATGATTATCCTATTCAAGAAACCCAGAAGCTTCCATCAGGCAGTTAGAGATTAATATACAGCAGGGTCTGGTACCTCCTCTCAGGCTTTGCAGGCACTGATACACTGCTGGAGACGCTTCCTGTCCGGGAGCCATAGTCATCATCTTCTTCCTCCTCTTCTCCATCAAGATTGAATTTTTTTACTTTAACAACTGAACTTACCACAGGCAACTTTCTCTTCCGAAAGTTTTCATCCTGCAATCAGAAATTTGTTTACCTAGTCTTGAAAAATAAAGTTCTACCACAGAATGGTTCTTCCAAACCTTATGAAAAAGTCACTGGGTATGTGTTTCTTATGAAAACATAGACATTATCCTTAATAACCAACCTTCAGCTAAAACAGAAATTAGAGCTTTACAAATTCATTTTATAAACAGCTACATACAGCACTGTTGAGGAAACTAACAAAATGAAGTTACTTGATTGCCTACTAGTAACCATCATGAACAATCCAAAATGAACTAAAAATTGTTAAGGAAAAAGTAAAGCTCTATCAAATGCCAAAAACTTGAAGAGGGTATCGGGGCGGTGCTGTGGCATAGTAGGCTAAGACTCTGGCTGCATCACCAGCATCCTATATGGGCACTGGTTAATGTCCCAGCTGCTCCTCTTCCCATCCAGCTCTTTGCCTATGGTCTAGGAAAGCAGTGAAAGATGGCCTCAGTGCTAATGCCCCTGCACCCGCATGAGAGACCAGAAGAAGCTCCTGGTTCCAGATCAGCCTATTTCTGGCTGTTGTGGTCATTTCGAGAGTGAACCAGAAGATGGAAGACCTTTTTTTTTTGGGGGGGGGGGGGGCTAAAGGTTTATTTATTTATTTGAAAGAATTACGCAAAGTTGGAGGGAGGGAGGGAGGGAGGGAGTCTTCCATCCACTGGTTCACTCCTCAACTGGCCACAATGGTTGGAGATTGGCCGATTCAAAGCCAGGAGCCAGGAGCTTTTTCTAGGTCTCCCATGTAGGTGCAGGGGCCCAAGGACTTGGGCCATCTTCTACCGCTTTCTCATGCCATAGGAGAGCTGGATCTGAAGTGGAGCAGCCAGGACTTGAACCAGTGCCCATATGGGATGCTGGCATTGCAGGAGGTGGCTTTACCTGCTGCTATGCCACAGAAGACCTGTCTGTCTCTCCCTGTCTGTGGCTCTCTCTCTCAAATAAATAAATACCACATGGCATATATGAAAAAGATTAAAAAAGGTCTACAGATATGATATGAAATATCTCCAGGGAGGTAGGTGTTGTGGTACAGGTCTGTCCTTTCTGTCACTCTTTCAAATACTAAATAAAGAGGGACTGGCATTGTGGCACACCTTAAGTTGCTGCCTGCAAAACCAGCATCCTGTATGGTTGCTGGTTCAATCCTGGCTGCTCCACTTCTGTTCCAGCTTCCTGCTAATGCACCTAGAGAAAGCAGCAGAAGATGCCCCAAATTCTTGGCCCCCTGTTCCCCATGAAGACCCAGATGGAGTTCCAAGCGCCTCTCTTCAGCCCGGCACAACCCTGGCTGTTGCAGCCATTTAAAGAGTGAACCAGCAGATGAAATCTGTATCGCTCCTCTCTTTGTAATCTGCCTTTCAAATAAAAATGAAATATTTTTTTCTTAAATATTTATTTGAAAGTGAGTTAGAGAGAGGTAGAGGTAGAGAAAGACAGAGATCCACTGGTTCACTCCCCAGATGGCCACAACGGCTAGGTCCGAGCCAGGAGCTTCTTCAGGAACTTCCATGTGGGTGCAGGGACCCAAGACTTAGGCCACCTTTCGCTGCTTTCCCAGGTGCATCAGCAGGGAGCTGGATCAGAAGTACAGCAGCCAGGACTCAAATCAGCGCCCTTATGGGATGCAGGCAGTGCAGGTGGTGGCTTTACCTGGTACACCACAGCACCAGCCCTAACAATCAAACCTTAGGAAAAAAGAAAAAACAAAGAATCAATCCCCAAAAGTCAGCTTTGAAGAAGAAACTCAGAATCTCTGGTGTTTACAAGGAGATCAGTTTAAACTTGTAATATATGCTTACTTTATATACTACTTAGTATCAAAAACTGCCTATTTTCAGCCTAGCAAGCTAGAATTTAATATATACAAACCTCAATACCCATTTTTTCCGAACTATTTTTGAAGAAAGGACTGTAAGTCTCTTCTAAGCTGGAGAGTACTTCTGGCTCACACAAACGTCCTGTTTCATACACCCGGTTGTTCTGTGCATCAAGTTGCTTGCCAGCATGACCACTGTTCTGCTGCTGCTGAAATTGCAACCTGTTTAAATGAGCACCACCATCTGAACTTCGACTTGCAGGTGGTCGGTAAATTTCAATAGAAGGACGAGAAGAACCATATGTAAGTGTCACTGTTGGTTTTTTCTGAGATAAGGGATTCTCCTGCACAAAATTGAGGTCTTCATCAATGAGATCATCTGGTTCTGGCTTAATATCAATCACATCTTCAGAGGGAGCTGGCTCCCTCAGAGGTTTCACTGTTGACATCAGTCGGGTTGCAGCTCCATCGTCGTAAGTCTGCCTATTTAAAAATCACATAAAACATAATTACAATCAAATTACAATACCTACATCCAAATCTTCAATCTTCACTTTAAAATTTTCAATGAAAAAGTCGATTCTTCCTTTATATATTCAATCCAAAACTACTCTGAAATTATTCATACTTTAAAAGTTGATTTCCCACATTTGAGATACAAGATACATACTGAGGTCTTATCTTTTATTCAAAAAATTGCTCAGAATCACTTCACTATAAAGCTTGCTAAGAAAACAGCAACGAACACATATAAAAACTAATGTAAACATCACACTCATAGCTGTCTGCTCACTACAGACTTATGTAACACGCTTACCTAACAGTAGTTTTCTGCTCCTGTGAACTTGTAGAAACTCTGGAATCTCTTTTTTCAGGTCTACTGCTGGAAACGGCAAGAGGTGGCACAGTAGCTTCATGCCTTCTCTCATCTCCCCGACTGAAACTGCTCTTGGTTGAAGGCACATTACTATCGAAGATATTGGTATCAGAAGACTTTAGACTAGAAGGTTCTAGAAAGAAAAAACACATGGTATTTTTATTTGTATTACTTTAAAGAGCTTTTCTTCCCTCATGACAAGCTCCAAAGCTTTACATGTTTATTGTAAAAAATATAATACCTCAAAGATGATTAGATGATTTTTTGGAGAAAAAGTACACACATTTTGGAAACCTAAGGCCATATATACATAGTGTGTCTGTGTTCAAGCTATTCTTCAACATTATTTTTCACTGAATATTATTCCCTACATGATTTATTCAACCTATTAAAAAGTAACTTTCAAACAAAATCTGAAACATCCTTGAGGCTACATCTCTGCACACATCTAGAATCATTTCTTTAGGGTTGCACGGCTCCCTCCTCCCCACTTATATCATCTCTGAATTCTATTTGCTGCTCTTAAATTCATAAAAATATCTGCTTCCTAAAGAAGCTCAAATGAACCACTGTTTTCAAAGTTATTTTTTTTCCAAAGCAGTATAAGTAACCTTGGGAAGAGAATCATGCACAATTGCTATCAGGAATTCCCCAAAAAACACAATCTTACCAGTTGTAACAGAACGAAGTTTATCTAATACACCATGAAGCCTAGAAAGAAATAAAAACAAAAATAAAGCCTCCCTTAAGATGTTTATTTCAGCTGTCACTCTAAATTTGATGAAATATTGATAAATGGTATTAAAATTAACTTGTTTCATATTTTTAAAAGCCTATATATGCATACTGTAGAAAAACTATTATTTTTTTCCCTTCACAATTTTCAACATCTGGCCTCTGCAAAAAAAAGGGCAAGGATATCAACTGACCACGGAATTTTTGCCAACAGAAAACATATGAATGAATATTCAGCAAAGTAAAGTGCCAAATCAGAGACAGTATCCCTTGCATACTAGTAAATGTTAAAGAACAATTTTATGGCAAGCTGACAAAGTTAAATTATTCCAATTTTAAATTCAAATTTGGTTAGTGTTCTGATTATTTAAGAAATGTGTCTAAAGTATGCCATCACGTTATCTAAATACTACTACGTCAGTCTTCCATCTTAGATTAGCTGGACTCAAATGCAAAGTAAGCCGATGGTTGAGCCAAAGGTTGGGTCACAAAAAATATGCATGAAACTAAACAAAGACTGTAGCTTAAATGAAAAAAAAAATCTTCACAGTAATGGTAATTTTCCCAACCCAAATCAGTGATTACTAACTTTTAAATAAAAGATTTATTTGAAAGAGAGAGGAAGAAAGAATGATCTGTCATCCACTGGTTCACCCCCAAATGCCTACAACTATCAGGGTTGGATCAGCCCAAACCCAGGATATGAAAACTTCATCACTCTCATGTGGTTAGCAGGAACCCAAGCACTTGGGCGAACATCTGCTGCCTCCCAGGCTCATTAGCAGGAAGCTGGATTGGAAAGAGAGATAAGACTTGATTCCAGGCACTCAGTTCGGCATATGGGCCACTTAATCTGCTATACCACAACACCTGCTCATTCGTGTGTGGAAGAGGTAGGGGAGCGGGAACTATTGTCTGGACAAATAGTAACAAGCAGGTTAGGTCATCCAAAGAGAAGTAGTGCATAACAACATCTAAGGACCACTGCATTCTACCAATATCCTTCAAAACCATGCAACATAAACTCAAATATACACCTAGTAAAGACCTAGTACCTCAAACCTGGTACTAGGACTTGGCCTTCTTAAAGTGAATGTTTTGGGGCAATATTTTCAACTCAAGGCATTTGTGGCTTTAAAAGGGACATTCACAAGTAAGGCAGTTATACTTAAAAATCCAGCTGCCAGGGTGGACATTTAACTGTGTGGTTAATGGTGCCTGCATTCCATCTTCCTGCTAATTCAGACTCAGAGGAGGCAGTGATGGCTCAGTGTTTGGGTTCGTGACATCCACAAAGACCTGGACTGAGTTCTTGGTTCTAGGGTTTGACCTGGACCAGCCAAGGCTACTGAAAGCATCTGAGGATTAACACCTAATGGAAGCTCTCTTTGTCTCTATGCCTTCCAAATTAGTTTTATTTTGTTTTGTTTTGTTTTTTTAAAAGAAAAAAGAAAGAAAGAAAAGAAAAAGAAAACACAATTGCCTATTTAAAAATTCTAACTTTAAAGATGATTGAGGTTTTCATCAAATAAAGAAAAATGAAAAAAGCTAAAAAAAATTTTAAAACAAAAAAACTTGCCCCATGAGTAACAACTCATTGGAAAAAGCAATACAAGAAGCCAATCCTGTCCAAACAACATCTGTAACTAGGTTTGAAGACAGAAAGGGATAAAATGTAGAAGTTTACAAAAGAAACCTAAGTACAACTGACATATACTAAGGAGTCCTATGTGCTAGCCATATTTACAGCACTTTACCTATATAAGATCATTCAATTCTCACAGTTCCATAAAGCAGGTGATTTGCTATTTCTATTTTACAGATGGAGAAACTAAGGCAAAATGCAAAGCCAAGACTCAACCTTAGCAGTCTGACTAGAAAGGCTGTGCTCCCATGGCTCACATTGAACCTAATCAGACTGGCAAGACCTTCTTTCCGAACAGAACACCTATTCCTAGTTGGGCCAAACCTTGGTTTGAGGCATACATATTCAGAAACATACCACACAGTGAATCGAATTGTGTTGTTCCCTAGAAACAGGGACAGGTCCTCTGTCATTTGGTCCTGACTTTTCTTGTTGGCCACCATCACCATAATGTAATCAGGAAGTTCTTCATCTATTTAAAAGGAAAATAAAATACTTTCAGATTCTGAACATTTCTCCTGCACTCAATGTGCTTGAAAATATGCATTCAGCTTTAATTAGTATCTCAGCTAAGAATTATGTCCCATCATGTTTGGCTTAAAAATATATATATTATTTATTTGAAATGCAGAGTTAGAGATGGAGGGAGAAATAGAGAATTCATCTACTGATTTACTCTCCAAATGGCTGTCAACAACAAGACTGGGACAGGTAGAACCCAAGAGTTTCAGCCAGGTCTCTCATGTGGGTGGCAGGGTTGGTATTTAAGCCATCCTCCACTGCTTTCCCAGGCACATTAACATGGAGTTGGATCAGAAGTGGAGCACCCAGGACTCGAACTGGTGCCCACATGGGATGGTGGCATCAGAAGCAGCAATATTTTATTTATTTATTTTTTATTTTTTATTTTTTATTTTTTGACAGGCAGAGTGGACAGTGAGAGAGAGACAGAGAGAAAGGTCTTCCTTTGCTGTTGGTTCACCCTCCAATGGCTGCTGCGGCCAGCGTACCGCGCTGATCCAATGGCAGGAGCCAGGTACTTACCCTGGTCTCCCATGGGGTGCAGGGCCCAAGCACGTGGGCCATCCTCCACTGCACTCCCGGGCCACAGCAGAGAGCTGGCCTGGAAAAGAGGCAACCGGGACAGAATCCGGCGCCCCGACCGGTACTAGAACCCGGTGTGCCGGCGCCGCAAGGCTGAGGAATAGCCTAGTGAGCTGCAGCGCCGGCCCCAGAAGCAGCAACTTAAACCACTATACCACAACTCCAGTCCATGGCTTTTTCTTTTTTCTCTTCATTCACAATATTTTAATAACTAAAAGGATGGGAATGAGGGATAACTGACACAAAACTAGACATCTGAATTGTGGAATTAAAAGTGGAGGTTGGGGGGCCACCACCTGCAGTGCCAGCATCCCATATGGGCACCTGGTTGCTCTACTTCCTATCGAGCTCTCTGCTATGGTCTGGGAAGGAAGTGGAAGATGGCCCAACTCTTTGGGCCCCTGTACCCATGTGGGAGACCCGGAAGAAGCTCCTAGCTCCAGACTGGTCCAACTCCAGTCATTGCGGCTAACTGGGGAGTGAATCAGCAGATGGAAGACTTCTCTCTCTCTCTGCCTCTCTGTAACTCTGCCTTTCAAATAAATAAATAAATCTTAAAAAAAAAAAAAAAAGTGGAGAGTGAATTTTCTTGTAAAGTACAATTTTAATAATGCTAATTCCAGAGAAGCTCCCCCAAAGTATATACACATTCCTAAAGAAGACTGAGTTTTGTTTAGTTTTCCATATATTTGTTTCAAAATGATACTCATTTCTCAAAAGAATCCATTTATCCTTGGTAATGGCAGATTTCAATTATTCAAGATAACAAACTTGCAGCAACATCACTTAAATTAAAACCACCTAAAAACTCCACATACATCACTTTAAAAATGCAGCCTCAAGACTAAGTGATGTTTTAACCTACACAGTGATTATAAGGGTAAAGTCTGGGACCATCTTCCAAAAGGCCAAAACCACTTCAGCAAGAAGGAAGTAAAAATCATTATCAGAAATTCTAATCCCTACACAGAAGAATTCACTTCAGAAGTATTCTCAGATGTTTCAAGAAAATTAAAAAAAAAAAAAAATCCAGTTCAAGAAAAGCAGAAACATGTTGAAAAAGCCCTATATACGAGGGCAAGCATTTGGCACAACAGTTAGGCAGCCACTTAAGTCACCCACATTCCAGATCAAGTGACTGGGTTCAAGTCCTAGCTCCACTCGCAGTTTCAGCTTCCTACTAATGCACACCTTAGTAGGCAGCAGGTGATGGCTCAAGTAATTGGGTCCATCACCCTTGTAGGAGACCCAGATTATGTTCCTGGTTTCAGCCCGACTGTTGCAGGCACCTGGGGAATGAATCAGCAAATGAAGATCTGTTTCTTACTCTCTGCCCTTCAAATAAACTCTTTTTTAAAAAAAGCCCAATTTATAAAGAGAGAAATCAGAGTATTTCATGGAAGAATGTAGTACGTGAGAAGATACAAACAAGGACAAGAAATCATTTACTTTCTCTGGGAAAAACAAAGGCTTCCACCACTCTCTAGCAATTATACTAAATAGGCCTGGTAGCTTATTAATGTACAGAATCTACTATGCAATGACACTGGTAACTCAGAAAAGGTCAATAAATAAAAAAGCTGGAACTCTGGCAGTCCTGGCTTTCTCCCTCATAATGCCAATGATACACATTGTGTACTGTCACTATATGTTTGCATTTTCTATAAATCTATGAGATCAGTGATTACCTGGTTATAGGACAGAGACAGGGAATAGTGAGAGGGAAACAAAGCAGTACTTTGGAAATGTGGGGGAGTGAAGGGTATCTTGAGGGTGGTGCTGATTTCCTAGCTGCATTTATGTCAAGACATACCCAACTGCTGACTTTAACATGTACATCTCAATGTATACCAATTATTTCTCAACAAAGATTTTAGAAATTCATATTATTTCCTCAGTACACACAATGGGAAGAAAGAATCTGAGAAATTAACTTGGCCAGGATACATTTTTCCAGGATTCTGAAAGATTTCTCAAGTTGATTGCTGACCTGAAATTAGCCTAACCCGCTTCTCTAAGATACACAACCCTGAAGGTTTGCTTTCACAGCTTAAAGGGTTCCAGAACTCTTTCTAGCATAAAGGGACCACAAAGTCACCCTCTTTAGGACAACAGTGTAAACACATACAAATTATAAGGCAGTTAAATCTAAATATAAATGATGTATAATATTTTACATCAAAGTCTAGTGAAACTTGTTTACCCACTTAACAGTTATGGGACATCAGCTCTCTGAGGCTCCTGGGACACAGCAAACATGCAGTCTCTGCCCTTAAGAAACTTCAGGCCAAGAAGTAGAGAAGCCACATCAACTGCCGGACAGACTTCAGCAGAGCTCTAATCATGCACAGCAGTGACTCCTACCCATTTGCTAACTTACCAAACTTCAAAAAAATAAAAAAAAAATTTATCTGAAAGGTAAAGTGACGGGGCTGATGCTGTGCTGGAGCGGGTTAAAGCCCCGGCTTGAAGTACCGGCATCCCATATGGGCACCGGTTCTAGACCTGGATGCTCCTCTTCTGATCCAGCTCTCTGCTATGCTGGGAAAGCAGTATAAGACGGCCGAAGTCCTTGGGCCCCTGTACTCACAAGAGACCAAGAAGCTCCTGGCTCTTGACTTCAGATTGGCTCAGCCCCAGCCATTGTGATCATCTGCGGAGTGTACCAGCAGATAGAATACCTCTCTATCTCTACCTCCCTAATTCTAATAAGTAAAAATGTTAAAAAAAAAAAAAAAAAAAAAGTAAAGAGAGACAGAGACAGAGATCTTCCACCTGCTTGTTCACTCCTCTAAATGGCCACAAAAAGCTAGTCTGGCCCAGGCCAAAGCCATAAACCTCAACTCCATCCAGGTCTTACACATGATCCAAGTATTTGGGCAATCCTCTGCTGCCTTTACAGGCACAACAACAATAAGCTACATCAGAAGCGAAGCAACTGAGATTCAAACCAGTGCCCTGACGTGGGATGCCAGTATTACAGTCAGTGGCTTAACCCTCTGTGCCACAACACCAGCCTCATACCAAGTTTCTATTATGAAATTAATGTTAAAGGAACACCAAGGATCCAGGAGATGTGGGTTCTGTGGTTTTACATTTACTACTGACCAGCTTTCTGTAGCCCTCTCAAGACTCCCATTTCTTTACTTCTAAAAGATACAATACAACCTGTTACATACACACACACCCCAACATTGTGTTCAGGAACAAATGGGAACTGTGGGCTGGCGCTGTGGCACAGCGGGTTAAAACCCTGGCCTAAGGCGCCAGCATCCCATATAGGCGCCGATTCTAGTCCCAGCTGCTTCTCTTCAGATCCAGCTCTCTGCTATGGCCTGGGATAATAGTGGAGGATGGCCCAAGTCCTTGGGCTCCTGCACCTGCATGGGAGACCCAGAGGAAGCTCGAAGCTCCTGGCTCCTGGCTCCTGGCTTTGGATTGGTACAGCTCTGGCCATTGTGACCATATAGGGAATGAACCAGCAGATGGAAAACCAGGTTTTTAACAGGTTGAAAAATTCCTGGCTTGTGATTTTTTTGTTAAATCCTAGGAGTCAACAAGAGAACTGCATTGATTCAACTAGCATATGTTTGAGCTTTCATGGACTAGAATTTTAAAAAGTTTGAGAACTTCTAAGTTTCCTATGGTTTTTATTTTTGAAGCAAAACAAGCTCCTGGCTCATAGCTGGCATCCATTAAGTGTTGAATGAATGAATGAATGAATCTTGGTTCAGCTTCATCCTCTCTGAGCAATTTTCTCATCTGTTAAAATTATACAAAAATCATTACTAACAAATAACTTATTAACTATGCCCAGCAAGTGGTAAGCACTCCACAAAGCAGTAACTCTCAAGCTATAGCTCTCAGGCTCCCTCTTGGTTTATGTGAACTCTATCTGCTGATATTACATTCAAAATTAAAACTAGTGGGCCAGCATGATGGATCAGAGGAATAAGGTACCCACCTGCAATGCCAGCATTCCATCTGAGAGCCAGTTCAAGTCCTGGCTGCGTCACTTCTGATCCAGCTCCCTGCTAATGCACCTGGGAAAGCAGTGAAAGATGGCCCAAGTGTTTGGGGTCTACCACCTATGTAGGAGATTCCAATGGAGTTCCTGGATCCTGACTTCAGCCTGGCCCACCCCTGGCTACTTGTGGCTATTTAGGAAGGGAACAAGCAGATGGAAGAACTGTCACTCTGCCTTTACAAATAAATAAATCCTTTTAATATACCTATCACATGTCAACAACAAACCTAATTACACTAACATAAATAACATTTTTATTAAAACTAAATTTTCTGGGCCGGCGCCGTGGCTCAGTAGGCTAATCCTCCGCCTTGCGGCGCCGGCACACCGGGTTCTAGTCCCGGTCAGGGCGCCGGATTCTGTCCCGGTTGCCCCTCTTCCAGGCCAGCCCTCTGCTATGGCCAGGGAGTGCAGTGGAGGATGGCCCAGGTGCTTGGGCCCTGCACCCCATGGGAGACCAGGAAAAGCACCTGGCTCCTGGCTCCTGCCATCGGATCAGCGCGGTGTGCCGGCCGCAGCGCGCGGCCGCGGCGGCCATTGGAGGGTGAACCAACGGCAAAGGAAGACCTTTCTCTCTGTCTCTCTCTCACTGTCCACTCTGCCTGTCAAAAAAAAAAAAAAAAAAAAACAACTAAATTTTCTGAAACACAAAGTTTAGGATAGTAACTCTTTAGTATCTGGTTTAAAAGACAGCCAGACTCTAATTTCTGCCTCAGTGTTTACTGTTATAACATGTCCTTTTTTTCAAATAAAGATTTTATTTATTTGAAAGGCAGACACACAAAGAAAGTGAGAGACACAGAGATCTTCCGTTCACTGGTTCACTCCCCAAATGGTCAGGTCTCCCACATGGGAGGCAGGGACCCAAGTAGTTGGGCCATCATCAGCTCCTTCCTAGGGACATTAGCAGGGAGCTGGATCAGAAGCAGGGCAGCCAGGACTTGAACTGGTAAAATGTTGGTATCACAGGTGGCAGCTTAACCTACTGTGCCAAAATGCTGTCCCCAGCTGTGATAACTAAAGACTGTAAAGAAAATCTGATCTCACACAGATAAACAATTAGAAAAGAAAAAAGTATTTTAATAGGCTTTTCACATACACACACAAAGGGCAGAACTGTCACACACCTGTCAGATAATTAAGACTCTGGCTTACAACGAGGTTTTCTTAAGCCCAACATGAAATTAAAGTGTAGATCCTTCCAAAAATTAAAAAAAAAAAAAAACCTCTCAGATAACATAGATATTCTTATACTACACCAAAACTCAACAAGTGAAGGAGGGCATCTGGCCTTTGGTTAAGGCACATGTCTCTGGGTTCAATATTCACCTCCGGCTCCTGACTCCATCCTGCTAACGCAGACCCTGGAAGGCAGCATGTACAGGCTCAAGGAAATGGGCTGCTGCCATTCATGGGGTGATGTGGATCGAGTCCTGGCTCACAGCTTTAGGCCCAGCCCCAGAAATACTAGGCATCTGGGGAATCTAGCAAATGAGAACTCTTTGTTTCTGCCTCTCAAATAGATAATTAAAACGAAAGAAAATATAGCTCATAAGTATCTTCTTAAATGTTAGCAGTATGGTGAAATTTTAAATCATACCAATGCTCTCTTTATACTATATGAAAACCCATCAATCCATCCACAGGCTTTTTGTTCTGCTAGTTTTCAGGGTTTATTTATTTAAAAGTCAGAGTTAAATACAGGGAGAGACAGAGAAAGATTTTCCATCTGCTGGTTCACTCTGAGATGGCCGCTACGGCCAGCAGTGGGCCAGGCTTAAGCCAGGAGCTTTATCCAGGTCTCCCACATGGGAGGCAGAGGACCAAACTCCTGGGCCATCCTCCGATGCTTTTCCCAGGCCATTAGCAGGGAGCTGGATAGAAAGTGGAGCAGTGCCCATACGGAACTCCAGCATCAACACAGGCCCCCATTCTCGCTTTTAAAGGTTCTTTCATCCCTGTATAGTTTTGACCATTATGTGTTGGAGATGTGGAAAATACTGGTTCATTGAGCTACAAAAATTTCATTACACAATATTAAAAAGTTGCATTTGTTAGTAGCTCTATTAATCTTTAAATACGAGGAAGCTGCCAAGCTCATAAAGGTGGACACACACTTTCCAGAAATTTTTCATTTGAAAGCTCAATGTGTCATTAGCAACAAAGACCAGCAGTTCTTTTTTCTTGCTTTGCTTTCACATAAACGTCTGGCATTTACCACAATTTCTAAGTTCTTAGTTAATAATAATGTTCCAAGAATAAAGTGGGTAGGTTAGCTCTCAACTCAACCGCACAGATTTCAGTAAAAGCACCCCATGATATTTCAGTGTACCACAGAAGTGCTTTATGAGCAGTTCTAGCTCCTCACACAGAACATTAAAAAAGATGCAATCAAAGGCAAGCTTTTTTTTTGTTTTAAATCACTCATCAATGGCATTCTTCAGCAAAACTTTTTTTCCCCCCTAACTATGAGTGGGGAGTGACCTTCACATATCTGGTCGAGTTTGTTGCAATTACCTTTGGTTCAAGTTAAGGTATCAGCAGTTTTACTAACCATCACTTTCGCACAATCCAAATGTCAACACTGAAAATGGCAAGTACTCCCAGTATTAACAAGAAAATAAGAGTGGGCTTCTGACTCCATGGTTAAGGCACTCACACATCCCATACCCAGAGGTCTGGGCTGAAGTTCCTGCTCTGCTTCCAATCCAGCTTCTTGTTAATGTGACCACTAACAGGTGACTCACGTACCTGGGTGTCTGCCACCCACGTGGGAGACCAGGATTGGGTTCCCAGCTCCTGGCTTCAGCCTGGCTCAGCCCAAGCTGTTGAGGGCATTCAGAGAATGACTGAAGATCTCCCTCTGTCTCTCTCTGCATTTCAAATAATTAAACTTTAAAACTACAGTTTTGACTTGAGAACCTTGAACAGCTGTAGGAAGTGGTAGCTATTATTTTTACAGCAGGCACCTACTTTGGAGTCAAACAGACCACCGTCTTAATACATAAAACCTTGTTCAAGCTGACAAAGCCCGAGTTTTCTGGTTTGTACATACCTTCCAGTGTTATCCAGGGGATTATCTTGAGTTAATGCACATGCAACAGATAAGCACAGTGCCTGGCTCAAAGTAAACACCCATTATAAACGAATAGGGAGACAGGGAGAACACACTGTTTCGAGAAAAGAGGGAGAGAACAAAAACCTAAAAATAAAATTCACTGAACCATTACACAGACCAGAAAGCATCCATTATTCACATCCAAAACGGCAGTAAAGGTCAGGAAGAAAGTAATGAAAATAAGAAAAAAATAAAAATAAATAAAATTCGGACAAACAGCACAGAAAACTTCACAGAGCCTTAACGGAGGAAGCTAGACTCGCACAACACCGCCAGAGGAGGGTGCTGGGTTGGCGGGGAGGGAGTCGGGTTGCAGAGAGAGCTTTCCACGGGGAGCGAGCAGAGAAGTAACCGGTTTACTTTTTCCTGAAGTGGGGTGAGGGAGCCTCTCCGAGGAAAATGCACTCACTAAAACGCGACCGGCTGCAAGCGTGGAACTCCAGGTTAGTAACAGCCCAACAACTTACCGACATAAGCGCCCAATTCTTGCAATTTCCCCTTAATGGCACTCTGAAGGGGAGAGAAGCAGACACGCGGGTGAGCGAGGCGGCACCGCGACCACGAGCGGACCACGCCGCCCCCCGGCCGCCCGGAGGTGGGGGGCGGCGCCCACCCCGCGCGCCCGCCCCGGGGCCCCGCCGGCCCGCCGCGTCCTTCCGTTTCCCGGCGGCGACTTCTTCAGCCGCGGCCCCGCTCACCCGCCGCGCGCCGAGACCGCGTCGGCGGCCAGGCGAGGAGGCGCCGCCGCTCGCCGTCCGGGCCGCGGCGTCAGGGCCGGGCCCCGGGGCCCCGTTACTCCTGACGACCACCGAGGCCCAGCTTCCCGCCCCCGCGCGGCGCCGGCCACCCAAGGCCTCACCCGGATCTTGCGGCTGATCTCGGTGCCAATCTCCATGGCTCCGCGGCGGGCGGCGGGCTCAGACTGCGCGGCGCTTCGCTTACTCTGAGCCCGCCGCGGGCTCGTACCCCACAGCCCGGCCACCGCCGCCGTCTCCACAGCCGCTCCCGCCGCTCCGCCCCCAGCCGCGCGCACTCTGTGTCCCCGCCTCCGCCGTCCCGGAGCCCTGGACCCGACGCGGCCGACGGCGCAGGCGCACGCGCAGGCGCAGGCGCACACCTCGGGCCAGGAAGCCTACGCTCTGGCGACCTCTACTGGCGTCAAGAAGGACAGCAGCGTGCGGTTGGCTTGGCTTCTCTGTGCCTCAGGCTTCGTTTTGGAAAAGCCAGGTTACTCATTTTACTCTCCTTTGGGTAATAAGGATGAGTTGAGTTAACACGTGCAGCAGAAAGATCTCGGGCCTTGCTACAAGATCCGAGTTCAAGTCCAGAATTAACTTACAATTAACATAATGGTGCTCCAGATAGTTCTACCCTTGACAGTTTTTTTGAAAAATAGATTGCCTCTTAGAGGTTGCACTATAATTACACTTGGAGGAAAAATGGGATTTTTCCGATCACAGTCTTTTTCTTTTTTTTTTAATTTTTGGGAGGCAGAGAGCCAGCGAGCTCACACCCACTGGTTTACTCCACACGTGCCTGAAAACCAGGGCTCGCATACGGGTGGCAGAAACCCAACTACTTGAGCCATCACTACTGCCTCCTAGGGTCTGCATTAGCAGGGAGACACAGACATCCTAACTGGTGTCTTACCTGCCAGGCCGAGCACTGGCCTCATGGTTCTTCCTGGGTTTGGTTCTGCCTTCATTCTCCCAGGCCCACCAGTGACCTTGACCGAAGGTTAATTAATTAATCTCCATCCCCCTGCTCCTTGCTGAACACAATTCTTTATTTCTCAGGACTCCAGCTGTCACCTCTATTGCTGACAATACCTGGAATTTCTCTCAGCCTTTAGTTTTCACCTAAACCCAATACTCAACTCCCAAATTCTAAGTTACTAGATACATATTTTATTTTCTCCAAATTTAGCGCTTCAAAACTGACGTCTTCATTATCTCCTCTCTTCCCTCTCAGGTTGGTTTCTATTCCTGATCTTCCCATTTCTATCCCTTTAAAAAAAAGATTATTTATTTATTTGAAAGAGTTACACAGAGAGAGGAGAGGCAGAGAGAGAGAGACAGAGAGAGGTCTTCCATCCTATGGTTCACTCCCCAGCTGGCTGCAACGGCTGGAGCTGCGCCGATCCAAAGCCAGGAGCCAGGAGCTTCCTCTAGGTCTTCCATGCGGGTGCAGGGGCCCAAGGACTTGGGCCATCTTTTACTGCTTTCCCAGGCCACAGCAGACAGCTGGATCGGAAATGGAGCATCTAGCTCTCGAATCAGCACCCATATGGGATGCCGGCACTGCAGGCGGCAGCTTAACCCACTACACCACCGGGCCGGCCCCCCTATTTCAATCCTTAGCGGATTAGTTGTTCCTGTCCCTGATCACAAAACCTTGGAGTGACACTAGACATAGAGAGATGTCTCCCTTTTCCTGCATACCCAGTAAGTCCCCAGAGAGGTATCAGTTATCTGTTCTGCATAACAAATAGCCACAAATTTAACAGCTTAGTGTTAGGGCACCCAAGAAAACAACCTACAAGCTGTGCTTACAAATACCAGAAGAAAAACATGCCTACAAGCTGTGCCCATGCGAGCAAAAAAGGAGCAGCCCCTCACTGCAACTACAAATATGACCTTCACCCATTCATTCCCGCAAAACAGCGCTTTTCAGTGTTATAGTAAAATTTCCCAGTAGATAGCAAACTTCCTAAACCCCCCCCCCTTCCTTCCCAGCTGCAGGCTGTTCCATCCCACAAGCATCATCCCCAGCTAACGCGTGTGCGTGCGTAAAAAGCCCCTCACTCACTGTCACACTGCTGCTGCTCTCTCCTCTGAGACAGCCCCGCTGTTTTGCCCCCAGTAAAGTCTCTGACACCTTCTCTCAGCATGGTCTCATTCAGTGGTCACATTAACCTAACACTTAGAACCCGAAGGGGTTGTCTTCCTGTGGATTCCATGGTGGCACTCTGAGGCCAGCTTTTTTGGGTCTTCTGCTCAGGGCCTCACAAGGCTGCCAGAGAGGTGCCAGACAGTCCTGACCACTCTGCCTCTGAACCAGCTTCCTGCTAATGTGACCCGAGAGGCCGCAGATGATTACTCAACTGCTTGGGCCCCTCTCACCCACGGGGGAGACACAGTTGGTGTTCCTGGCACGTGGCTTCTGCCTGGCCCAGCTCTGGCTGTTGCAGGCATTTGGGGAGTGAACCAGCAGATGAAAATCTCTCTGTCTCTGTCACTCTACCTTTCAAGTAGGTAAAAATAAAGAAAGAAGCATAATTTTAATAAGTGACTTTATGAATATGGGCCCCACGTGTTGCAGGTTGTCACCTGGAGGCCACCCACAGGCCTTACAGTTTGCTCCACAGTTTATTCCCAAAGACTTCTCCAACATGGCTGCTCACTGCAGCTAGCAACAGAAAGCTTCGCTCTCAGCTCAGGGACGAGCTGGTTCCTCGTGTCAAGGCTTGCATCTCGTTAAGTTAGGCTTACTCAGAGTGTCACCCCAAACCTACTGATTTAGGACCTAAGTCACATCAGCAAAACTCCCCATCTTTGCCATATTCTTTGGCTGGAAGCAATCCAAGCTCAAGAGGAGAGGGACCTACAGCAGGAGTAGAAACGGTGGGGCTGCCACACTGTCCTTTCATAATTGCATACAATTCTTTCTTCTGGATTCCCATAGCATCTTTATGGGAACCACTATTACAACGCTAGGATACCCTCTGTAACAATGATTTCATGTGTGTGTTCGTTCTCCATAGGAAAATTATAAACTCTGTAGATCTTTCTGTTTCTCCAAAATTTCTTTCAGGATGCCAGACACGTGGTAAGCACCTATTAAATATTTATAGGGTAAAAGAAATTCAGACCCTAATTTACAAAAGCATTCTTCCTCCTGAATAAATCAAATGATCATACACTCATGCAACATTGATGAGAGGCAGCCAGGCAGAGTGAGAGCAAGGCCCCTGGAGCCAGACTGGCTAGGCTGGAGTCGGGGCTCCGCCACTCCCTCCGAGACCCCAGGCAAATGACTTATCCTCTTTGTGCCTCAGTATCCCCACCTGTGACATGGGTATGTGCTAAGGTTTGGATATGGTCTGAGTGTCCCCAAGATTTTGTGGGCTGCTATTTAATCCCCACTGTGAATTATTGAAAGGATGGAAACTTAATCCATCAATGGCATTTACAGGAGGGCAGTCTTTGAAAAGCAATTGGATTAGATAAAGACAGGGAGGGGAGTCCTTGATTAAATCCTGGTGGCTTTATAAGGAGAAGGACAAAGACTAAATATACCCACATTCTCTCTTTCCCTCTCTCTCTCTCTCTCTGTTCCTTGCCATGTGCTGCCCTGTACCACCACAGGCTCTGCCAGCAAGGAGGCTGCCACCACCACATGCAACCCCTCTCCCCTGGGCCAGAACTCACAAGTCCAAATGCGCCTTTTCTTCTTTATAGCTTACCCAGTCTGTGCTATTTTGTTGTTAGCAACAACGCGTGGTTGAGTGATAGTATGATATGAGTTTCTCCTGCAAAGCAGTATTATGAGGTTGAAATTAGTTAATATTTTGAAGCATTTTGAGCTGTGCCTGGCTCAAGACAGCACTATGTTTGTTGATTAAAAATTAAATGCTGATGCTGAGCCAGACACTGTGTTTGGATCCAAAGCACAAAGATGAGCAAGATCGGGTTCTGCTTTCATGATGCTCGCGGTCTGTAAGACAGGAAAATTATTTCTGTTCCCTTACCCACCACTTCAGAAATAAGAACAAAAACACATTTTACCATTATTGGGTATGAAATGGTCAGTCAATATTTAGAGTATTGAACCAAACATTTTGTGAAAAATAGAGACCACTTTGTTGAAACTACTCAAAGTAGGGAAATTCATTACAATGTATTCAAGAATGAATTAACACTTAGGGCATCAGCTTATAGCTACGGAAGAGACTCGCAGGCTGCTCAAGAATTCAAGAACATTCATTCTATTTTTAAAAATTTTTGGCCGGCGCCGCGGCTCACTAGGCTAATCCTCCGCCTTGCGGCGCCGGCACACCGGGTTCTAGTCCCGGTCGGGGCGCCGGATTCTGTCCCGGTTGCCCCTCTTCCAGGCCAGCTCTCTGCTATGGCCCAGGAGTGCAGTGGAGGATGGCCCAAGTCCTTGGGCCCTGCACCCCATGGGAGACCAGGAGAAGCACCTGGCTCCTGGCTCCTGCCTTCGGATCAGCGCGATGCACCGGCAGCAGCGCACCGGCCACGGCGGCCATTGGAGGGTGAATCAACGGCAAAGGAAGACCTTTCTCTCTGTCTCTCTCTCTCTCACTGTCCACTCTGCCTGTCAAAAAAAATTTTTTTGTTGTTGTTCATTTAAGATGCAGAGAGGCAGAGACAGACAGAGACAGAGAGCTCGAAATCCACTGGTTCACGCTCCATATGCCCACTAAGGCTGGGTCTGGACAGGGGCCGCAGCCAGAAAACAGGAACTCCATCCAGTCTCCCACGTGGGTGGCAGGGACCCAAACACATGAGCCATCACTGCTGTCTCTCTGAGGCTGCATTTGCAGGAGGCTGGAATCAGGAGCTGAGTCAGGTATTCAACCCAGGTGCCTAGCAGGCACTTGGTCATCTTAACTGTGGGCTAAACACCCACCTACCTCTTCAACCACATTTGGACCGCAGAAGTCACAGTGTCCGGATCCCAGGGAGGGGCAACCCCACTAAGCCAATGGGGTTCTTCCAGGTGCTTCCTGGGGAGACGCAGCTTCATAAACCACATCCGATCTTGAGGATCTGAGACCTTAAAAGAAACTGCTGGAGGGAAGGCTATTAGGCTTCAAAAAGAATAAACTGGATAAATGAATAAAAAATAAATAAATAAAAACTAAGTAAAAAATGAAAAATAAAATAATAAACCAGACAAATGACATGGTTTCCTTTAGGATCAGATTTTAGCCAACCACAGGAGGGCTAAAGAGGGCTCTGAGCTATCTTCTAAAGAGAGAAGTTAATTGAAAGGATTATTGGCTTTTTATTTTTTATTTTTTTAAGGTTTATTTATTTATTTGAAAGAGTTACACAGAGAAAGAAGGAGAGTTCATTCCCCAATTGATTGCGACCACCAGAGCTGCGTCGATCGGAAGCCAGGAGCTTTTTCCGGGTCTCCCACATGCGTGCAGGGGCCCAAGGACTTGGGCCGTCTTCTAGAGTATTGGCTTTAAAATCAGGGGGACTGTGTGTCAACCTGAACCCTGTGGAGCCCTGAGTCCTCTAACATCCAGCCTGCTCTTTCTTCAGGGCTGCTTGTCAGCTGCACTGTGCATAACCTTTCCAAGTGTGCGTGTCTGTGTGCGAGAGAGACAGCAAAGGGTGGCGATGGACTTCCTCCAGCCTGGAACACTTCCCTCTGTTCCTTGAATGCCTAGTCAACATTTATTTGTCTTTCTAGACTGAAGCAGAAGTCAATCATTCTGATTACAGAGCCATTACCAATCCATTTACAGTATTATACTTATGGGTGAATTTCCTTGCCTATCGCAACTAAATAGTTACCCGTTGTTCACACAGTGAGTTTTTGGGGGCCTGCTCTGTGGCATAGCAGGTAAAGCCGCTGCCTGCAATACCAGCATCCCATATGGGCACTGGTCCCCGTCCCAGCTGCTCTACTTCCAATCCAGCTCCAGCAGAAGATGGCCCAAGTGCTTGGGCCCCTGCACACATGTGGTAGAAGCTCCTGGCTCCTGCCTTTGGATCAGCTCAGCTCCAGCTGTTGTTGCCATTTGGGGAGTGAACCAGCAGATGAAAGATTCTTTCTCTCTCTCCCTCTCTCTCTCTCTGTCTCAGTAACTCTGCCTTTCAAATAAATATAAATAAATATTTTAAAAAATAAATAAAATAATTTTTAAAAAAGAAACAGATCTTCCATCTGCTGGTTCACTACCCAGATGGCCACAACAGTCAGTTCTGGGCCAGGCTAAAGCCATGAGGCCAGAACTCCATCCTGGTCTCCCACATGGGTGGCAGGG